>NW_010539318.1:38200-51803 GCF_000687285.1 Phaethon lepturus | reverse complement strand
CCCGCGCCGGGCGGCCTGCGGGGCCGCTCCTGCGAGCGCCCTGCCGCCGTTTCACACCAGCGTTTGTAAGGCGGAGGTTCCGAGCAGCGGGGTAGCGAGGAGTGCCCGGAGAGGCTGCGGGGCCGCAGGGAGGTCTCTGCCCCGGGGGCTGGACACGCACTGCCCCAGTCAGCCTTAGAGCGAGGAGGTCATTTGGCGGAGCGTTGCTTAGAAATACTAGCAATAAAACAAGCTTTCTTGTTCTGAAGGCGTCGGAGCTGGTGGTATCAAATGTCCTTCAGAAGGCGTAAAGGAAGCCCAACCATTGTGCTCCGTTGAAATGCAGATGGAGAGAGCCTCTTCCCGTGCGGTGGGAGGCTGGGGAAAGAAAAACAAACTAAATGTTCTAAGCTCAACGTTTAAGACGCTAAAGATCCAGTTTGGTACCTTGAAGCTGTCGCAGATAAGTTGTGCTTACAAGAAACAGAGCTCTTGGCCTTCATAGGGGATACTGTGACTTCCGGCAAGTCTTTTGGTTTGGGAGCTTTTTTGTTTGCCTGTTTGGACTTTCTAGTACATCATAGAGATAAAAATTCATATTGTGGTCAGTTTGGTAACACTTGAGCTCTTAAGATTCCTGTATAAGCCTTGTTAATCTGTATTGTGTGCTTTGAATTTGTAAGCCTGTTTCAAAGGACTGGAACATGGACTTAAATTCAGGTTTTATTTCTAATCCATTTTCTGTCTTTATTAGAACTGATTTGCTAATCTGTCACTTTTAGATTAGCTCTAGATTCAAAAGTTGCCAGGGTTCTGGCAGCTGCTACATTTGTACACAGCTTTAAGAAATTTTTGCCTTTTTTAAGAAGCAGATTTTGGAACAAACCTGGCCCTGAAGTTATTAATAGTCCGTCGCTTGAATAAAAGCACCCTCATGTGTTAGGACTAAGCATGACCAGAAGAATAAAACAAAACACACAACCTGCAGGGCAGAATTAGGGAAAGTCTCGTTTTTGGAAGCTCAGTGTGGAGAATGAGTTTTGCGTTCCTGTTGTAAAGAGTTTTGTCTCTTGGATTGAAAGACCTGGGCCTTGCTCCTTATTCCAGTGAATTCAAGACACTCCCCAAGAGCTGAGATGACTGTATCCGCAGTAGAACTTCTCACAAACAAAGCCTATTACACACAAAGGAAGATAAAATATACTTAAAATAGCAACAGATATTCCGCCATATACAGGAGGAGATTTTCTGCCGAACAATAGATACAACTACCAGCCCGGAATGACCTGATACTAGTTGTGGGCTGTCGGGGGGGTTTCCCCCCTTTCCTTTCTTGTTCCTGTGCGTTAGCTTACAGGAACAAGTGTATATTAAACAAAGGATAAACTTGCATAAGGGTATTTATCTCTCTCTGGGTAAAACCCATACTAAGACATGAAAGGTAAAAGCTGCATTAATTACTCAAGAGGGATTCAAAGCTCAGCAGTTTACTAGGATTGAAGGATTTATTGAAAAACAGTGGTTCTCATGTGTAACTCCAGGCAATAAACCTATTTAATTAAAGGCTTAATCTTCTAGTTGACGTGTTTGCTACTGTTCCAATAAAAAGCTTCATCTGTAGCCAATTTTTGTAACTATACAAATAATAGTAGAATCCCTCATCTTCGTTCACTTTTTAAACTGTTTAATTGTATTGTATTGTATTGGTTACATTATAAATATCTAAAGGACTTTTGTGTCTTTAGGAATCAAAAGCTTTAAATGGTCAGTGTTCCAAATTATTTAAATACAGGCAGTGTGTCTTTACATCTTCCTTTTTCAAACAAAAGCCTTTTTTTTTAATAGAGGTTTGCATTGATAACCATAGTCTGTATTGAGCAGCAGGTTCTTAACGAATTTGCCTCTTCAAGCTAGGTATGCGCACTCATAGCTGTCTTACATAAGAATTGTTAATTCAAGCTTATGCAAAATTAGAATTTTTTAAAAGACTTTTCATCTCAGTGCTTGCTGCTTAGAAATGTAATCGTGATGTATTATGAAGGAGCAGATGAGGAAATACAGAGAGAGGTGGTAAGAATAGTTAGATGCCTGGATTATTTTTGTATGATAAGGTTCTGTAATGGGACTAAATGTATTTAGTTGAGAAAGGAGGACAATGAGAGAGAATTACTAAAGTGAATAAAATAGTATTTTGATATTAGATCCAGTTCTTAATCCTGTTTCAGCAAACAAGAAGTGAGAAGATGTTATTTATGTTTCATAAATATATGTGTGTGTATATCTGTATATGTGAGTGTGGGGCAGTATACACACCTTTCACACGTGGTGAAGACCATTATTCCCTACATTTTTCTTTTAAGGATCAAAATGTTATAAGTACTAGAGCTGAAATTCAGTTTTATTTGTTTAAAGCAATCGAAGGTTAATCAAGTCTCATACCCCTCAGGTATAAATCAAAGAGAAAATTCTTTACTGTTCTGTGTGAAAATACTAAAAACCCTTTTGATAGGTTGCTTTGTTACTCCAAACAGGTGTTGGTCGCTACATGAAACACAGCTTAATCCGGTATGGTGTAATCAAGTGGTTTAGTGCAACAGCATCTTTCGACTAAATCTTTACTGAGCTAGAACTTTAACTCGGGTCTCTAATCCAGCAAATACTTTAAGTCTTTTAAAATTCTATTTTTGGACTGTTTCTTTGAATCACATCTTTAATAGGAATCTTTGCTTTGCTTTGCTTTAGGTTGGGACTCATCGGGAAGAAAGTGTCAGCCTCAACAGCAACCATTCAGTTCTTCCCAGTACAGTTTCTGCTCAGAGCACAGAACTAAATCATAAAACACAAGAAAGCTACAGAGGTAACTTTCCAGCAATTGAAATGTTGAACAGGGTCTGCAATAATCCAGAGCCAGGGAGGCTGTAAGTCTGGTAAACTTGGATCAACCCTGGGACAGGGACACAGATAGTGTTGAGAAATAAAAATTCATTATAAACCCTGTAAACCACCACTTTAAGGATTCCTGCAACAATTTTGAGGGCATCCCTGTGTCAGACTTGTCCCAATATAGTTTCAGCAGAAGACTCTGCGTTACAGCCACATTGTTTCGGCTTAAGGAGCCTTAATGCCATTTGCAGTACTGCAGCTGTTTCCGAATCAGCCGGGAGGGTTGCAGAGTGAGCTGAGGCCAGATTTTGGCCTAGCCAATAAAAGGAAGTTGTTCCACACAAGTGTTTACAGTTCCTTCAAGTTTTAGCTTAAAGCAGCAAGCTGTAGAAGACAGAAGTCAGCTTACTTGTTAGCATGCTTGCACCATTTAGGGATGTGTGTGTTGCACATTTGGCCTAAGCCCAAGCCTCAATGTTAGAGCAGCTCTGCCCTCAGGTTTGCAGCGTGGACGTGAGGTGCAAATTTCCTTACTTTGCTAAATGTCCTTTTGTCTTTAACAGTGTCTTTCTTAGATTAAGCTGTTACTGATCAAGCTGCTCTATGAATTATGATCCCTTTACAACCCATGACACATAGAATCTTTGGGTTGGAAGGGACCTTTAAAGGTCATCTAATCCAGCCCTCTGCAGTGAGCAGTGACATCTTGACCAGGTTGCTCAGAGCCCCGTCCAACCTGACCTTGAATGTTTCCAGGGATGGAAACCCCAGGGATGGGGCATCAACCACCTCCCTGGGCAACCTGTGCCAGCGTTTCCACCCTCATTGTGAAAAATTTTTTCCTTCTGTCTAGATGAAATCTGCTTTCTTTTAGTTTAAAGCCATTACTCCTTGTCCTGTTGCTACAGGCCCTGCTAAAAAGTCTGTCCCCATCTTGCTCGTAAGCCCCCTGTAAGTACTGGAGGCTGCAATAAGGTCTCCCTGGAGCCTTCTCTTCTCCAGGCTGAACAACCTTAACTCTTTCAGCCTGTTCTCATAGGAGAGGGGTTCCATCCCTCCGATCAGTTCTGCGGCCTCCTCTGGACCCGCTCCAACAGGTCTGTGTCTTTCCCGTGCTGAGGGCTCCAGAGCTGGACCCAGGTACAGCAGTTTTACCAGGGTTTCTCTTGCCAGAGTGGTAGTTCTTCCTGTTGTCTTCCCAGACTTCTGCTAGGCTCTGACCTTCCATCGACAGTATCTGCTTGAGATTGTCTGAAGTATTTCACTCCCATAATGCTCATACTGATCTCTGGTTGCTTGCAGCATTGCCAGGTGGCTTACAGAGCCAGTCTGTGGCTATAGGTCCAACAGAAATCAAGTCTGAACATAAGGAGAAGGATGAAAATATACATGAACCCCCCTCATCGGATGACATGAAATCAGATGATGAGTCCTCCCAGAAGGATATCAAGGTCTCATCTAGAGGCAGAACAAGGTGGGTTGCTGATGTGACCTAGAGAATTTGTGCTTCATTAATGCTCTGTAGCATGTTTTCCTTAAGTTTGATAAATTTATTTCAATGCTTTTGTGTTACCTCAGTGCATGTATTAATAGGCAGCTGAAATAGATAGTTTACAGTATTTGTATCTATTCACATGCAAGATAGAGGATGTTCTGGGACAATCACCTGAAAATATCTGCCTGTACAAATAAATAGTAAAAGATTTTGAGGGCCCTGCCCAGCACAGAGGATGGGAGAATGTTAGAGATTTGTTATACTTTGTTTCTGGGCCAGGGCTGCGCTTCTAAATGTGAGCCAGTAGTGATGGAGAGCCTGATAACCCAGAGGCCGGGGTGAATACGATCGGTAAATACTCTTTTTAAACACTTTTCCCCCTCGCAGGCCACAGATAAAAAACCTGGAGTTGACACTGGTAAAATGCTTCTGGATCTGCCCGATAGGCCTGACCCAAACAGTGATATTTGAGACAACAGTAAACAGAACTTTGCAACTGCAGGCAGCGGAGTCTATACCATCACATGTGTCTAACGGCATTTTAGTGTGTTTGTTTTAGTAGAGCAGAGGTTTTGCACAGTTTTAGACTTAGTTGGACAGTCCTGTATTAAAAAAAAAAAGGGTATGCAATTTAATATAGTCATGTGAAGTGATACAAGAATTCTAAATATAACTGGTTAGCCCTACACTGGGTATTAGAAGAAAAAATATTTCTAAAATTGGCCACGAAGGTGTCTAACAAAACTAGAAGTTTTTAATAGGCACGTTAAATTGAAAATTACTTGAATGCCTTTTTACATAAGCTGATATATTGGAAACTAACAAAAACTATCTGTTGAAAATGATTTATTCTTCACCTGACAAGGTGGCTGAGTTCTCTCTTCACTATTTGAACATTCGTCAGTGATTTGAGTGAAGGGGTAGTTTGGGCACATCTTTTCCTTCAAGGGGCAGTGCATTGCCACTGCTCTTCCTAGAGGTGTTTGCCATCTGTAGACGATACTCTGTGGATATTCTTCAGGCAGAAACCATTTAGTATTTATTTTCAGGAAAAGGCAAGAACAGCAGGAATTACCTTGAACAGTTAAGCATTGGTATCTAACACTTCCTTAGTTGTTCAGATATACTTCAATATGAAGTAGATTAAATGTGAAGAAGTTTAATTTCATGAACTGAAGATTTCGAACCAGCAGCAGGATCGCTTCTTTGAAACGTCAGTGATATTTCAATATACTCTTATTTATACTTTCTTGCAGCAGTACTAATGAAGATGAGGATTTAAACCCAGAGCAGAAAATAGAAAGAGAAAAGGAGAGGAGAATGGCAAATAACGCTAGAGAACGTTTGCGCGTACGAGATATTAATGAGGCATTTAAAGAACTTGGCCGTATGTGTCAGCTTCACCTGAAGAGTGAAAAACCACAGACGAAACTGCTTATTCTTCACCAGGCTGTGGCAGTCATCCTCAGTCTAGAGCAGCAAGTGAGAGGTTAGTAGCCTATCGTTGTGCTGTGGCAGTTTGCAGTGTAGTTTTTCTCATGGAACAGTGTCGGTCTCTAGAAATCCGCATGACTAGATGCACAAGTTTACTAAATATTTGCTGTTGTGTAATGATGTTGAAGTTCTTTAGGAAAAGCAAAGAATTGCCTTTTAAAAGAAAAACAATAAAGGGGTGGTGTTAGGTTTATACTTTGATCTTTCTTTTTTTCCCCCCTGTGCAATTAACCATCTTTTCACCTGTTTTTTCAAGGTAAATTGATTATTAAAATATTGACATGTAAGAGATGTATTCTAAGATGAACCCCCGTAACTGAAATATTAAAATGCAGTGACTCTAACTGTGTTTACTTAGGGTTTTGCATTAATCTTATACTGGGGAGGAGGAAGGAAACCTATTTCTATTTTAGTTGAATCAGGGCTGCTTTTGCATGTATTTTCTTCCCCTGATTCCTTTAAATTTTTTCCAGGAAACAAATAATAGGCCTGTTGGTAGGTGCAGAAGGAAGAATTCTTTGTGCAGTTCACTCTTAAGGAAAGATAGCTGTAGGAACCATGTTTAGTTCTTCAACTGTTCTAGTCTCCTGTGTTGGTGAAGCTACAGTTGACTTTAGTCTCCCTTTAAACTTGTGTCAAAGACATGTTAAAGTTCTGCGGCAACCTTGCTTTACCTTTTGGTCAGCCCTGAACTGATCAGGCAGTTGGACTAGATGATCATTGAGGGTCCCTTCCAACTGAAACAGCCTGTTCTGTTCTATTCCGTTCTGTGTAGCTGGCACTGAAATGGGTGAGCGTCCTCATGCTTTGCTCTTTTGGACCGGTGAATAACCGTCTTCCTTGGTGTCTCACTGATGGAAGTACATCAAGTGACTGGAAAGTCTTCAGATGTGGATGGTGTCAGTGGTCATACTGGCTTAACGTGCTACATCCTTGAATCACTGATGCCGCTGAATGATGTCAATGTTTTATTTTTGTGCACCTTGTTTTTACTTCCATTTCCTAATTTGTTGCTTGCATTTGCCCCAAGAGATCAAAGCAATTGTTCAAAGTTTATTGAAAGTGACAAAATTAATAACACAAGCTTATGCACCTCAGAGTAGGGATGAGATACTGTGTTTTCAGGCAGAGTTTTATTAACTCAGTTTTTAATACAGGCAGGCATGGTCTCCAGTCAGAGCCCTTCCACAGCATAGAGAGCAACTAGTTACTGTGCAGATGAGATGCTACCAACTAGTGCTGTGGTAAAGCCCTTTTAGCACCTCTGAGACCTTGTTCTTGGGAATTGTTTTGGTCTGAAAATGTTTGCCGTAATCTGGAAGATAAGGTTGAATATGATGAAGTCGTCAGATTAACATTAATCAAGCGTGTTTTTTAATGTTTAAAAACCATCAAGTCCATGTCCCTGCTGTCACAGAATCTGTAATCCACAGAAAGCTCTGCGTGAAAATGAATAAAACCACTTTTGCCTTGGTCAGAGGTTGCTTCCGAAGCTTCTGTCTGTGGTAGAAGTCTTTTTCTAAATGTACTTAACAGTTGAATTGGACCTATTCTACAGGCAGTGTAAATTGAGAGCTTTTCCTGCCTCACATTTACATCTCCCCTTCTGTTCTCTGTGCATTTGAGGAAGCCTATCCCAAGCACACCATGCCTCTTGGGAGAGAGGCTGTGTTCCCCATTCTATCTCGCCTGTCTGTCTTTGCGCCTGTTCCTGAAAGTGAGTGACCGGAGCTTTGAGGGGCGGCCAGAGGAGCTCTCACCAGTGCATTACCTAATTGCATAAACAATTCCCTCTCTCTGCTGGTCATGAAGCTTCTCATTTTGTGATTGGTACTATTCAAAATGAAACATTGCAGATTTTAAGCTCGAACTGTAGGCTAGCATTTTTATCTCCATTTCCTAAATCACTGTAAATAAACTTCCTTTCAAAGTTTCCACGTAATTAAATCTTCTTTAAAACTTCAAGGCAAGCCACAGTTAAACAAAGAAAACTGTGATAAGAAAAGTTAGCAGTTTTTTTTCTGTTAGACTCTTTGGGAGCGGTCATCCTTAGGAAATGCAGTAGGAGGCTGTTGATAATGACTTGGGTGAAAGCAGAATTATAAAGTCCGTCCAAAATTGCCTCTGCCGGATTAGCTAGATCCTACCCCTTGTAAAATGCCAGCAAACTACAATTACTAGAGGGGCGCCTGTGCGGTGCAAGAGAGGGGCTTGTGCTGTCTGTTCAGTTTTGGCAGTCTCCTTACAGTTAAAATGTTATCTGCAATCTTAAACTGCAAAACAGAATTCACTGACAGCTAGAAAAATACCTCAAAATGTTGATTAAATTCAACATGCGTTGGTAGAATATATTACACACTTCTTGCCTGTATTTTTGGCCATTGCAATTTACATTATTTCTATTCTGATTCGTTAAAAGCTGTTTTGAAGAACAGAAACAGTTGACTTTTAGGAACTGTCATCATTTAAAAACTAGATCCAAATTGACATTTATTGAAGCTAATTGGGGAAGTGGAAACATATTGATGGAGGTATCTTGATAGCTGGTCCACAACTAGCTATTATAAAGTACTGACTGTAATGTGAGAAGAAGTGTGGTTTAAAAAAAAAAAATCCATCTGCTCTGTGTGGCTGTCATCATACTGTTTTGATTTAAGCGAGATGGGCACAAGATGAGTTCACAGACTTGAGGTTGTGAAAAGAACAATTGACTTAGAACATTCTACCTCCTACCTGTTCTAACAGCAGGCTAATACTTAAGGTGAAGAAAGCAGCAGTAGCATTCCTAAAACTAGTGTGATGTCAGTAGGGTTGGTATGACTTCAGCATACCGACGAAACACAGAAATCTCTGTTTTATTACGTAGTAAATAATAGACAGTTCTCATTTTGCACTTCAGCAACCTCTGGTGACTAGGGAGGCACTTTAAAGTTTTTGAAGGTGTATGTATGTAGGCAGATAGTAAAGTTTGGGAGTTTGTTTTTTTTGATTGTTTGTTTTGTTGTTGCTGTTTCAGTTTTTTGTGTTTTTGTTTTTTTTAAATACCAGTTTAGAAGATGCCTGGTAAGCTTTTCAGTAGTGCTTGTCTGCACCTTTGTACACCTGCATTTTAACACAGCGGCATAAGTAGTTAGAAGAGGGAAGCTGCATAGCTATTTTTACTACAGTGGTCAATGTGTCGATACTCCCCTTGGTTACCAGCGTATGGGATGTTAAGAATAATTTTTCTGTTACAGAACGAAACCTAAACCCTAAAGCAGCCTGCCTTAAGAGAAGGGAAGAAGAAAAAGTTTCTGCCGTATCGGCAGAGCCGCCAACACCACACCCAGGAAGCCACCCTGGTCTGAGTGAAACTACCAACCCTATGGGTCATATGTGAACACCAGCCAGGTATGTGTCTTGTCTAGAGGGGAATGGCTCTTCTTTCTTTTTATTGGCTAAAATTTGGGACATGTACATCTGTTTAGTCTTAGTTACTGAGCTGCCACTAGCACTGAACTTCTTCATGCTCTAAGTACTTCCGTATCTCTGAGCATAAGCGAAAGCATGCCAATTTGTTTAGTTTATAAAACAACCCCCCAAGAAATTGTCATTTAGGTCTCTTCATTTCCATGCCTTGTTGCCCATGGCTGCATCTCTTGGCTCAGGTGGCCTTCTTGGCATGACATTAGAGAAACGGTTAACAGCTCGCTAGACAAGCCAAGCATAATAGAGATGAATTACACATCTTTAAATGGTCTAAGTATCACATTAGTTCATTTAAAAATCCATGCATTGTTTCCTAGTGCTGATACAAACAGTTAGAAAGACTTCTCATCTCAAAGAGTTTTGCTCTCTAGCATAAGGCCAGGCATTCTAACTCACATCATTGCTAACTATCTTAATTCACAATCTGTATTAGTGAAGATAGTTAAGATTTTAAAAGTAATGTTTTCAGCTTTGCAAGATAAACTGGTGTTTCCAAAAGCCCCATCTAGTCCAATACACGATAGTTCATTTAAGACGTGCTGATGGGGAAGCCTTACAGGAATTTTAGTCTTCTGGGTTTATTACATGTTGTTTGTTCATTGGGTTTTTTAAATAATTAGGGAAAACTTGATTTTGAGAAGAAAAAATTCTGGGTATTCCATGTCTTTCAAAACAGCAGAACTGTTGCCACTTTCAAAGAGAGTTCAATGCCCTGACTTTTATCGGCAACTTTACGAAATTTCACGTTTTGGGAGGTTTGTTGTTGTGTGCCTAGACTGTTTTGTTTCTATTTTATCTTAAGGTAAAGGCATGCATCTTGCCAGAATGTATCCCATGGATGTTTATTATTCCCCAGTGTTCCTTAGAAAGCAGCAAAATGGCATTTAAAGCAAACCTTACTCGAGTCAGTACTTTTTTCCCCATCCTGTAAAGGCAGCTTCTATCTTCATAAACAAAATGGCTTTTCTTTTTAGGAAAACAAAGTCCTTTGAATTTCTTGAATGTGTTTTGTTTCATACCAGAGCAATAGGCTACTGCTAGGTTGTCAGATAATTCTTGATTTACAGCAGACATTACAGTCTGTTCTTGCCATATTAATATGATAAGCCACTGTCAAAAGTTTACTATATCTTTGCTTTTTTAATAGTAATAACTTTGTGAGATGACTGAAGTGTGACATTGATGTGAAAAGTCTGTATAGGCTCATTAGGTATATGGCAATGCGTACCTTCAACAGCAGAGATCAAGCTAGGTACCATCTCCTGCTTCTTAGAGAACAAAGTCAAACACAAATCAAAGGTCTGAGATTTGCAGATTATTCCTGCTCCCATATCCAGAGAGTCCTAATAGAATGTTCCTGATACTAAACTGTTCAGCCATCTTCTTCAGTATGGGTATCTCTGGGAAGAAGGTATTTCAAGGCCTCTCCGTGTCACTTTCTTTTGCACTTAACTGACTGAAAAAGCCGTAAGACACAGTTTAAATTAGTTCTCTAGTGTTGGTATTATGCTTCTTACTGATTCTTTTCCTAATACCCCCTTCTCTTCTCCCAAATTTCTTTCCAGAATTCCAGAACTATTGGCAGGATACACAGAAGGTGACCTTTCTTCACAAGGACACAGACAACTAACATTATATGAAGACACAAACCTGACAGGAGAAAACACTTGAAGCAAAGAAACCCAAATGCAATCTTATGATCAAAGCTACTGGTCAACACCTGCATCAGGATTGAAGATACAAGATCTTCAGATTGAATTTCAGCCCATGAAATGCTCTGAACATATCATTCTGTTGCAAGCAGTGTGTCGCTTCTGCACAATCAGAGACTGTTGTGATCTCTCCACTCATTGTGGAAGTTGCCTTGTGCCTAAACTGAATTGACAAATGCATTGTAACTACAAATTTTATTTATTGTTATGGAACTGTAAAGGTCTACATATAAAGGGAAAAGTTAACATGTTAAAAGCTGATAAAACTTCAGCTGGATGCCAGCATTTACTAAAGCTGTTCACATTCAGAGAACAAAGCAGTGACAACCGTCGACCCGTAGCATTCCCAGCATACCTATTAGTGTCTTAAAAAAGGAAGGGAAAAGTCTTTTGTTGTCCTTTCCTCTCCTTTTGCCATATGACTAGTGTTTTCCATGCAATAGGAAACTATTCTTTGGTATAGCTTTTTTTATGTTATTTTTGGTCTCTGGTAACCTGAACAGTTATGGTCATAGGTACCCTTCCATACTGAGCTCCATGCTTCAAGCCGGGAAGAGCCCTCGTGAAGGCTGCAGGCAGGAGCAATACTGTGACCATAACATCTCTTGGATTTAAGAAGTGATTTTTATTTTCCCTCAGACTTTCCTCAAACTTTTTTTTTTTTCTAATTATAAACAAAACCTTTTTAGGCTTCTAGGCTTCATAGTAAAGCTTGTAACGTGAAGTGTAAATTGGGTGGGGAGAATCTACTTTGTTAGAGTTGCTTTGTTTTCCGAGCAGTAAGTACTACATATAGTACATGTAAAGTGTTAGCTGTACGTAAGCACAAAATGCATTAAAATACAAAGGAGATTTTTTTCAGGCTGTAATTTTGGTGAATAGTAAAATCCTAAATTCACCATGGCAGGTAGTGTGATGATATAGCCACCAGTAAGGTGGGCTTCCTTACATAATGGAGTATAAGAGCAATGGTCACCAGTTTTTTCTTACTGTATACATTAATTATCTTGTCATCTTTGTATGGCTTGTCAGTGGAGAAAAAAAAAAATAGTGTGAATCAAATGCAAACTAATGCCCCCTCCCAAGCCATATTAGCATTAAACCTTTCAATGTTTCTCTACCAGAACAGTGTCCATAAGTATTCCTTTGTCACAGATGTGTTGAAATGGTTAAAATCCTTTTGAACTTCCATGGAAACTGTCTTCCACTGCAATGACCATGGGAGGAAATTTCCTCAGCCAAGGTTGTCTGAGCTATTGTTTATATAGTGCATCTTTCATCACTGGCAATTGGTTCACACACAAAACAGGAACAAACCAGTAATTTTTATGAAGTCATTTCATTTGGAAGAACAAAAGATGGATTGTTAAAATAAACTAATGAATTTAAGCTCATGTTTTGGATGGTTCCTAACAAAACAGTTTGTGGAATTAGTGGACTCATTTCTATTACTTTAATTTGCATATATCATCAAATAACACCTGATTATATCTGTGGCCTTGTTCTTCATTTCAGTGTTTATCAGCTAAACAAATTTGTTGCTTATGACGTGTGAAAGTGATCACGTGCCACTGCCTGGCCTTTTTCCTTCTAAGCTTGTTGTCTTTTTGGCTATATTAGACTTTGCAGTATGCCCAGAAGCTTTCCTTCATAAAATAGAAAGAAAAAAACATTTGGCTTATTTTTCACTGTAGCTAGTCTTTTATACAATAATCTTGTAAGAAAATTTCTTGAATTCTAAATATTACTCTTTCTAGATTTTTGAAATCAAAAAAGTTTTCAGTAAAAAGTTTCTTACTTTATTTTACTATATTAGGTAGTAAAAATGTAGGGTTATTTACCATAACCTGTTCATTAATATCAGAAATTTACAATAGCATTGTAAGACCATAGTAGGGTTCTAGCATACCGTGTAGTACCTATGGAGTATTGTAAGAGCTAATTGTCCGAGATGAATTGCTTCTCATCTTGTTCTCCAGTTTCCATTGTTGGTTTATTGCAGATTTGTACCCTGTGTCAAATTTCAAGGTATTGCTGATAAACCTTTCCAACCAGCAGCAAGAAGTTCAAAAAAATTTCTGTCAATGTAACAGAAAACACTATGTATATAACATTTATGTAGCAATAAATGTGCCATCTTTTTTTAACATGGTAAATCAGTGAGTTTTTTAAATTTCTCCTCAGAGGTCATGTGTTGCTTGAAAAACACCAGCAAAAATCACTCCAGCCTTTACCTGAATAAAACCTAACATACATTCTCAAGGTACACCGTTTAAGTTGCAGGCACAACTTGTTGCTTGAAGCATTGTTGCTATTTGCCGTGAAGCCAATACAGAAATTCCCAGCAAGCTGAGGAGGAACAGTACCTAACCTGCATTTGCTGCTGTGCAGAAAGGGATTGCACAGGCAAATAGCAAACAGGGAGGAGAAGCTGATCCTGTCAGCATGTGCCTCCTGCTACATCTTGTTCCTTTGCTTTGCCTGTCCTTAAGTTAGGTTTCTAAGATCGAAGTCCCTTTTGCACATTGAAGTTCAGTGTTGAGTTACTTCTGAATTGACTGATGCATCTACG
>NW_010539318.1:13200-38169 GCF_000687285.1 Phaethon lepturus | reverse complement strand
AAAAAAAGAAAGAGGGGGGGGGGGGGGGGGGGAGTCTGTAGCTTAAGCTTGAAATGGAAATTTTCACATTCTCTACAATTTTTCTCTCCGTTGGTGCAAACAAAATGGAAGTGTACAATCTTCAAGGCATACACAGAGAGTGGTGAAATCTTCATGCAATTTCTAGTCCACAACTGTTTAAGCCAAAAACATCAAGTAACAAGCAGACTTCGTAGAACCTTGAGTTTTTTCACCTCTAAATATCACTGGGAAAAGCACATCAAAGACAAAAGCAAACGGAGATAGTATGTGTGTGTATATATATATATAAAAAATGTTACGATGTTTAACTGAATGTGGTGTATGGTCAGTCAGTATGGCTGCTGTGTACTGCATCATTTCTGACACATGACAACTGTCCTTTGTAACCTTAGAAAAGCAAATTATTATGTTGAGATCTAGTTCACATTGTAGAAGACTTGTCAGCATGCATGTACGGGTTCTAATATGCCAGCACTTCTACCACAGGCAAATCTCTAATGTGGTCTGGCCAAACACAGGAGATGACTCTGCTATGTAAGTAGGTTGTTTTAGTATGTCTTTAGCAGTAGCTGTGGAAGAGGTGGCCTGGTGCCTTCCACAGTACACATTCTCAATTCTAACTTACTCGAGTAATAATTCTAAATCCAGCCTTTGAGCATCCATCAACACTTCTCTCCCCTTTTCTGAATGAGACTTACTACAAGTTTATCACTTCTTTTAGAGAGAGTAAAAATGGTGTTTTCCCCCTTTTCATCTTCCCTTTACCATACTTCCGCTGTCCTGTTTGCATATATTTTCAGATTGCCAAGTCCATATTTTTTTTAATTTCCTTTTTTTCATCATTTCCTCTTTCTTCTTTTTGTGTGGAAGAGATGCATGTTGGGATACCTTTGTTAAATACAATTCTGCTAGAATAAGCATTTGCAGTACAGTAGGAAAGCTTTCCTGTAAACCTAAAGCATTGTGAAAGTCTTAAAATGGACTCCCATCTTTTCTCCCCTGGCACCAAGTAGATGCTGTTAAAAAGAAGATTCTAGATTCACTATATGTAATTTCCCCAAGAATTAATCAACATTAACATTTTCCCCATTAGCATCTGGAAATGATGTCAGAACAAAAATAAAATGCAACAGTCTGTAAAAGACCACCTAGGTACTTGATGGTCAACTTTGCTTTTTTTGTTTGTAACGCTAGTACCTTATGCTTTCTAAAGTACCTAACCTGTGGATACTAAAAAGTCCTGTAAAAGGAAGAAATAATTTCTCCTAATTTTAAAGCCTGGCAGCATTACCAGTGAGGTGTTTGAGAAGGCCCAACAGGAATGAATAAGCAAGTTGACACCTTCCTGTCTCCATACAGACAAGATGGCCAGAGCTGAGTGCCACAACGCAGCTGCCCTAGTTGCAGGGCATCACTAACACAGGGATGGAAGCTTGCAGCACCTCGTGTCCCTGGGGAGTGGCACAGCACCGGCTCTTGCCTTCCTGCTGCTTGCCCGCTCAGTGCAGTGAGGGAAAAGTTTCCCAGAAAGTGGGAAAATGGTGCTAATAGGAGACTGCTACAATCCTTTCTTCTCTTCCCTTCACATTTCCACTGTCAAAAGAGCACATAGATCAGATGTCATTTGCAGGGGGTGTTTTTTACTGTTCAAACGCAATTTGTTTTACTGAAGTTAATCCCACTGTCAACCTGGATACCATTGCAAAATACTGTTGAGTTAAGTTAACACTGGTTAAGACACGAATATACTGTTCAACTGATACCACAAGCAACTGCGTGTGAATGTTCACTATGACTTCAGCTAGTTTAGCTGTTTGATTGCAGTCACCTGGGATTGTTTGTATTGGTCATAAACTGCACAGGCGAGGCCTGAGGCTCTGGAACTGCAAATCGTCTGTGTTGTAAACAGAATTGTTTTCAATTCTCTCTTAATCCTGACTTTTCAAATGTTTTGATACAATTAACAACATCCGTTAAATAAAAACTGATTTGAAAAAAGTCTTTAAAAAATTATACCAAATATCAAGTGAAATAAAAACATCTCTCAAAATGTTGATCACAACTGATTCTGGAGGGTGCATATGCTAGAAATTCAGTGGCTGAGCTAAGTACTTGGAATTCTGGTTATTTCAGGTAAACTAGAGAAACAAGAATACCAAGGCTGTTTCAGGAGACATAAACTATATTTTTAACAGTATTGCCTAAACATATAAAGACAAAAGGAAATTAAATATAAACTATCTCAGTCATAACAGTAACTACTGCCAAATGTGACTGAACAGATGAGAAAATAATTTACAATATAACTCAAAATTCAATCTATCTTAGAAATAGACCCCTGCTAGTCCTGGACTTTAGAAAAGCATGAGAAACCTATGCAGATCCTATAGCTGGAGCTTTCTGTTTCCATCAAAGCTCTGAATAACAAATTATATTTGTTTTGGAAAACTCAATAATGCAGCTCTTGGAAAAAAAAAATTCAAAGTAAATGGACATAACATTAAACTCATGTGCAAAATGAACATAACAGTGTCTTGCTAACTTGGTAACATGAATTTTTTGGCCTTACATGCCTTTTTTTGTGCTGAGTCTTTTTCTGTCCCCTTCACTATATTTTAATGGGTAAGGAAGGCTCTTAGAAATGCCAGAACAGACTGATTTATTAGTTTGCTGATTTCTTATGTATATACAAGTAAATCTTTAAGTGTTCCTTATGCTCGTGGTAGTTCTGACACACAATGTTGCATTAAATGCAAAAGGGAAAAAGAAGTACTTGTGGTAGAAGTGTAGAAGGTTAGTCTTTTATATTCAAATACAAGTAAAGAAATTTACAGAACATGAATGAGTCTGTAGCAACCATTATAAAAATAAGTTCTCCAAACATGAGGTTATAAACTCATCTGTAGAATGAGATGTCTGAGGAGTAGAATATTGCTGTGCATTTTACTCCCCAGCACCCATAAATAAGCAGAGATGAACAGTAACAGAAACATTAGCTTATCACAGAAGCAGAATTAATCAGTAGACCTAGTTTGTGTGTTTGTTGGAAAGATACCAAATAGCCAACTGTTTGCTGCACAACCAGATTAGGTGCTCCAGACTACTCCCAAATTATTTTCTCTGACCACTGAAATAACTGCTTTCAAAATCAGATGAGTTCTTTTGGGCATTTGTGGGCTTGATATTTACTGGATCGGTCTCATTCACTCAGACTAGAACCTTAATGTGCTATAATGAAAAATCCCCATCTCAAAATACTGAAAACTCGCTCTATAGGAGAGAAATCTCTGAGCTATAAATATAAAATGATGAGGTCGGGGAAATCTTTGGATCATGTTTCAAATTGTCACCAGAATGGTCAGTTCACACCTGCAAAAGCTGAAGAGGCTATCGCAAGATTTTCTTTTAAAGGTGACAAAGAAAGGAAGTAAGTCTTGCAGATACACTTCAGGTTTTGTGTGTACAGTACCTAGCAGAAGAGAGCTCACATCTTAACTGATTTTCTGTATGCTACAAAGACATAAATGCTCATGTATCTGATTATGAATACAACAGCTGAAGTACATGAATCCTTACCACTACCTGAAATTAAGATAAATGCACACAATATTAGTTTTAAGTTGATGGCCTCTGCTTCCAGTTTACCCTTTTAAAAGGGTAGCATTTAATTAAATGTCCATTTAATTTGTTTACATGACTAATTAATAGTTGAAAGTGGAATTAAACATAAAGCTTTTAAAATGCTCATTCCTTTCCTAGCATGCAAGAATAGTAAATGTGAGCATCATAAAATGCAAGCACAAAACTGGGCAAGAATGCTAAAAATGGAAAAAAAAAAAAAAAGTGACAGCCTACAGAATATCAAGGTAGTAATCCAATATAAATTAGTGCCTGTCATTATCTGTAGCCAGCTGGTCATCATTATCCTATTATATAGAAGGATAACAAATGTGTTAATAAAGCTCTTGTTACGAAGTTTTTTGGATATAAATACAGATCCTGCATTTACAGGAGTATCAAGGGTATCGGGGGGAAAAAGAGTGTGAATGAAACCAAAAATGACATGTCTCTGTTAAACTTTGCTGTCTATTTTTCCAGTGTAGCTATTTTGCATATCCAGGTTAACTGATGAAAAATAACCACAACCGCACACTAGTTAATTCTACTGTTTCTGTAACTGTCGACTTTTCAGCTGGAAGGCTGTGTAAAGTGAGCTGTCTGTATGTGCTTCCACAGGTCTTCCACGACCTCCTTCCTCCCTTGTCCTTGCCCTGGGCTCCCCCCCAGTTTCTGTTGCATAAGATAAGGTCTCCAAAATGTGTCCGTTATAAGCAAGCTTAAAACTTTTAATTTCCAGGTACACGCCTCTGCTAATTAACTAATTGAATTATTAGTGTGGTGCAGGTTTACTGCTCCAGCATGAAGAGCAATGGTGAGACTCAAGACTCAACAATGCTAGGTTCCAGCATCCACAGTAAGTGTCAGACACACTTCTGCCTTCCTTACCTGTGCCACTTCTTGCCTGGACCCTTGCCCATCCTTGAAGATTTGTCCCTTCAGGCTTACAGCTCTAGGTCCAGTCCTTCTCTTCCCTTCCAGACAGATGCATATTGGCTTCTGTACCTTCCAGGCCAGTGTTGGGGCTGCCTTGTTTAGGTAAAACAGCAACTGACTCTTCCTCCTCAGCCTGTGGAAGAGAGCAGCAGGGACAGCAGAACAGAGAGTCTGTCCTTCTCCGTTCGGCATCCAGCATAACAATCACCTTGAGGGCTGGAAGGAGTAATTAGATGGGAACTCTTGTTCAACCGAGATCTAATAAGCCTATACTGAACATATGCTTATTAAACCAGTAGCTTTTTTAGGCAATTTTCAATGAAATGGAACATTCCTGATACAAGGACCTACAAATACTCTGTTATCATTCTAATTTGTGAGCAGTAAATTAATGGGCAGTAAAATTCCTCAGTAATATTAACAAAAAAGGAACATGCACAAACCAGCAGTTCTTCTTGATCAAGTTATTAGAAAGGCTAGATTATTTTTGCTGAAAATCTTAAAAGATTTCAACCCAAATTCTCAGAATGGAAAATTTGTTCTCATAGTTAAAATCTGTAAAGTCATAGGCACCAAAAGCAGGAGCTGAAATTGGAAAGTAGCAGGCAACCTTACCCACGGGAAATGTAACCATCTCTAATTGTACAGAGAAGGATGCCATGCCAACACACAAATGAAATGGTTTGGGGTATTTGGGTTGTTCCACTATTGAACTGTCCAAGTGCATGACCCTCCTACTGACAGCCTTCCTCTCTTTCCTGCTCATGCTCACACTCAGTGAGCTTCATACACCTTGTCATAAATCAATTCCTAAACTCTTTGAGATATCTGCTTCCTTTCTTTCTCCAAATACTGTTTTAAGGCAAAAGATTGACAATAATCTGTTCATTGGAAAAAACATGATTTAGCCCACATTTGTTTTAAATTCATTTCATATTATCTTGTAAAATTTTAAGCGCGATGTGGAATGAGAAGGACATCTGAATGAATTTTAATCTTAGATCTGAAATGCTGCACTATAACCATATAATTCTTCTCTTCTATACATTTGTTAGAGTAATTTTTATCCCCTCCCCAGTCTACTAAAATTCCCTCTGTCCAAGGGCCCATGACCCCATACAGACATATACGCAGTTTATGCATAGGATAGCCCTTCTCATTTCAGTGGACATACTCCTATACTTCATACTGGATTTGTATTATTTCTTCACAGGTCAGAAGTCTGATGCTTACAGATCTTTCTGGGTTTTCTACAATACCCAAGGTAGGAATATGTGCAACAGAAAGGTCAAATTGTTAAGCCTCACTGTTGCTTTTTTATTGGAGAACTGGAGACAAAAATACAAAGTCTTTCTTTACGTCTCTGTAAGTGAAGCAGAAACAGTGTTTGTGAGCAGGAGGCTGGGTGTGGGAACTTAAGTATGCTGCATCTGTGACTTTATAAAGTGATTTGGAGACATCCATTTTGCAACAACTGGGAAGAAACTGGGTGGGTGGTGTAGAAGAGGGGGAACTGTGAAGACCAAATGTTTAGCTGTATTCAACTGTAAACAGAGTGATAGTCAGTAAACAGTCTCTCTGGAGAGAGTAATTAATAGGCACATGTGAAGGGATGGAAAAGAAGATGTATCCTTCTTCAGCGGACATCAAAGGGCAGGCTGGACAGTGAGAAATCAGCATACCCCAAGGAGGCCACACAGCTGAATGTACATTCTGCTAGGAAATGTAACGCAATGTAAAGAGCTAGGAAAAGGAGTGAGGGGGCAAGATAGGCAGTGAAAAAGGAGTTCTCAAGTAACAAAGGAAGGAGTGACTTGCTCTGCAAGGAAGGGAGCAGGAGTAGAGAAGCAGGGAGGTCTAAGCAGGCCAGCTCTTTCTGCAGAGGGGTCAAGTTGCAGAGAAGTTTTGCAGGATTAGAAAGAGTGATAAGATAGCAGAGTAGGTAGCCTCAAAATAAGATAAGGAAACAGAGGAGGAGCCACTGAAATTAATGGTTCTTCATTGTGATTCTCCTGCCTCTTGCTACATCTGAAAGCAGAACCCTGTGGCAGTTGGCCAGTTTGACAGGGAAGGCGATAAAAATAAATTACATCCTCTGTTTCCAATACAGGCTGAGATGTTTCCAAAAGAATGGGGGAAAGGAACTTATTTGCAGGGAGGAAAGGTACTTACGAGATCCAAAACTCATTGTCTGTTCTCTGTAAAGTGGTGTCATGACTGACTCCATAATTATATACTTGGCTCCAAATGGGGGTTTGGGAACATTCCACTTCTAGCTGCTTTCACAAATGTTCATCTGGAAGAGAAATCCAAGTTCAAAATGAAGGAAATGCTCCTCTTTGTTTCTCAAAGAGCAAGCATGAAACTGAGAAGAACAAATTGGAGAACCTGAGGCCAAGCAGTTTGAGATTCCCAGTGTCCTGAGTGGTCTTCCCTTTAAATTCTGTTAGTGTCATCTGTGGAGAATGTTTTTCCTTCAAAACCTGACTAAAACTGGGATAAGATAGATTTTTCCCAACCAATTTGATTTACAGTTCAACATGAACAGAATACGTGTATGTTAGCAGTGTGTTTTTGGCCTACTGTTGCAAATTGGGTTTTGTGGACCCAATTTAAATAGTCTAAAGAAAGAGTCAGGTCTTATTTGAGTTTCTTGGCACAAGTGGACATGCATTTTTGCTGTAAAAGCAGCTTTAACAAGGACAACTAATGTTTCTCAGACAAAGCACTGAGAGAGCTTTTTGTAAGCAGCAAAGAAACCTTTGAGAAGGCTGGAACCAGCAGTATCTAAGATGAAACATACCCTGTCCTCTTGCAGCCGCTATCCTCTTGGGTTTGATATCTGCCCTGCGGAAACTAAGGATTGCCATGCCTTCTCTAATACTTTTGGCTGATGTGTCAGGTGACACATGCAGGGAAAATGTGTCGTGTACAATGCAGGGACTATAACTGGGGGTCACACAAGGCAGGGAAGTACTTTGCATTCTAGCACTCCATCCTGTGCTTAGAACCAAGCAATTGCCATATTAGTTATCTACTATCATCTTCCACTGAGAAAGTAGTCCAAGTTCTTTGTTTAACCACATAGAGTGGAGTAACCCATCAGCTCCCCAGGAACTGGAAAGCGAAAGTAGATCTGTCCTTACAGATCCAGAACAAATATATTATTCAACTTACCTGGCTGATTTGTTCCATACCACTAGTGATTTTCCCAGAGAAAGATCCTGCATATGACTAATGGCATTTTTTGAGGGTTAGACATACCAAAGTTGTCTATTCAAGGGAACAAATGTCATGTTTCAGCAATTTAGAAACACTGGCTGCAGTTACTGCAAAGAATGGAATTGCAATTAGTCTTATACGATCTTTATAGGCATGCCTGAAAAACAGAGATGTCAATACTGCAAGTCTGAGAGGTCAGTAAAGCAGTGTCCTTTGCTGACAGACAACAGACCATGCCTCAAAACTCCCACTTTCTGGGCTGGTGGAGATAACATTTAGTGTGAGGCAGAGCAGCTTCAGTTTTAGGGCAGGGGTGCTGCCTCTGTGATTCTTTGGAATCCTCTTTGCCAGAAAGCAACCCTGTGTTATCCTCCAGAGATCAGCCAGGGCTGGTCTCCCATCTGTTCATGGATCTGCACCTGTTTTTCATTTCACCAATAGTGGCCACATGGCCTATGACTGTGGGGGAATACAGAGAAGAAAATGAATGTGTGGTTCAGGCACTGGGGTTCGATTCAGAAGTTCCGAGTTTAAATCCTGACTGTGTGGCATAACCTTGGTGAGTCCTTTCATTTCTGTCTGCTGTAACCTCATCTGTAAATGCGAGGAAGGAGTGATTATTATTCTGGGGCCTTCTCCTTACCTTTTTTAACAATGAATTGGAGAAAACTTGTTTTTTCCTCTTTGCTTGTATTTCACCCAGCATAGAAGTCTTTACAGAAGTGGTTCTCTATAAAACACATCACTGATGATTAGGAACACCAAACGTGTCTACCATCCATTTCCTTTGCACTCTGAAAAATAGAAGGGAAGTTCCTTAGAACACAAGTTGCTCAGTTTCTGTGTAAATGACAATACTGCTTAGACATAGCTCCAATAGCTTAGAACTAGTGTACAGGTATTTTGAGTGTTCATCTGCAATTGGTGCATGTCAATCCAGTGTAGTCACTTTATTGACCTGAGGATGAATCACATTCTAGCTGCAGCCAGCTTCAGAGACATACAGAGGCAGCATATATATCAATTTCCTGCCTCTCTCATGTCTTGCACTGGACATGCCATAGATTTGGCATTGTACATTTTGTAGTCTTTACACTTGTTTAGAAAACAGAGGTAAAGTTGTTGTCCCCTCTCTGCCTACTCATTTTATTATTGCTTCATCAGCCACACTCTGTGTGTTTACACTCCAGTACAACAGTTTGGCTGCAGCTTGGGTTGACAGCCTACAGATAGCTTGAGGCTAAATGAAGAGTGTAACTGCTGTCAGGTTCCATGTAAGTTCTCAGCTGGGCAAGGTAATACCATGCTAACTGGGGACATGCTGACCTTGCCAAATGCTATCAGCTTCTGTAAGGGTCCCTTAAAGTGTTCAGTGTCAGAGATCCTTGCAATTCACTCTGAATTCTCAACCCAGGCACCACGTGTAAAGAATCCTCTCATATTTTTTCTGCCGGGGATTGAGTTGATTATAACTGTTCTCAGAGTTTTCACCTTGAGCCTCACTCAACTTCTATTGAAAGCTGCGGGGGTTTGTCATTGACATCAATGGAATTAGGCTTAGGCCTTTATCAGAAAGTTTGCTGTTTGCTGCAAGTTTGATTTCCATGTGATATATCTGGAAGCTTCCAATAATCACACTGCCTTTGAAATGGGAAATTGACAAACTGTTATCTCTGGGAGCTTGTTGGGTTCGGATTGGTTCCATCAGATCACAAGTAAATTTGTGCCAAGCAAGGTTACCATTGAATGCTTTATGTCTGATCCTCAAATTCAAATTTACCTGTCTGATTGTTTTGCACTTGAGACTATCACTCTTCGCTTTTGTCTGAAATTTGAAACAACAGAAAGGGAGGGTATTTTGCATGACCCATGGATTAGGAGTTTTGTGTCAGCTTCAGAAAACCTCAAGAATCTTGGGATACAACGTTATGCTGAACACTACAAACTCACAGGTGCTGTGACCAGAAGAGACAATTATGATCATTTATTTTGACCTGCAAGTTAGGAAGTACCTCCTGTAGTTTTTGTGGAGGTCCACACCTCTCAATTTAACCAATACCTAGTCATTAGAATTCTAGGTTGATTTAATTACCTCCAGTTATGGAAAGTTCACTGCAATCTAAGTGAACAATTTTCCTTAGTGTTTAAAATTTGTTTCTCATCTGAACTTGTTTAACTTTTGTTTTATGTCACCAGATGTTGCTCTGCTTTCACCTGTGCCTATTGTTTGACTTTATAGCTCTATATAGTATCCCCATGTAGACCCTTATGCACTGCAGTCAATCAACTTTTTACTTTTTCTTCTTAACCATCTTAAGAGTTATTATAGATTATATATATTAGTAGTAATATATTATTCAGTACATTTCAGAACTCCATTAATTTATAACACTATATTTTCAGAATTTGGATTACACCAATTTATCCAGCTTCTGGTGACCTGAATCACCGTGCTATTTTTAAATGTTGGTGCCACATTAAATATTTCCATTGAAACTCCTGTGGTTCATGCTCACTCTACAGTTTGGTAAGGCCTACTTATAAAATCAGTTCTTTCACACCCAGATGTATAATTCACATTGGACTCGATGGAAATATCCATTTTACCCAGGAATGGCAAGATCAGACCTTAAACTAGCAGGCAATGCCAATATGATGCTAACAATGAAGACATTAATCCTGAAAGAGCCAGCTACTGAGATTTTCCTTCCATTTCATGACTCAGCTTTCTTTTATGGCCTATTTTTAAGTTATTTCCACTACATCAGTTTTTTGATAGAATGGTATAAATTAATTTGCCAAAAGGTAAACTAAAGCTGGACCCAATGCTATCAAGACATGGAGTAATTGAAGTGGAAAGGGACCTTTGGAGGTCATCTTGTGTAAATCACCACTGAGAGCAAGGTGAAGTTCGAAGTTAGAATGAAGTCTACTGATAAATGCATCTGTGACTACAGGAAAAAGTTGAATGGTACCACATTCATCTTTGAAAATTAACCATTCATAAAGGACATGACTTACAAATGTTATGACAGATTATGGCAATAGGGATGTTGCTATTATATTTTGCTAGGCACCTTCTCACTGTGCATCCTTAACATATATTTTGGAGCAAAACTCTATTAGTCAATCTAAAATCAACATAAACTTTCATGGAAGTATGGAAACGACTTTGAAGTTTTCTGTCTCATCAATGGCTCAAGAACTAACCTTTTTGTTTAAGCACATAATATGCAACAAGTTGACTTAAAAACTCTTCTTTATCCATATGCATTTGTAGTATTTTAATTCTCCTTTGTCAAAACAAATATGAAGAATTAGTCTTCCCACTTTTGGAATGACCTTAGTAAAATTAGGCCCTAGATGGAAAGATATTTGACAGAAATCTGTAAAGTGATTTTTTTTGTATATAAAATGCTGTTGTAACATTTGCTCCTCTGGTCTTATTCTTTTTACTACAGTTTTTTGACATCTGTCCCTGTCGCTTTTCATCAAATATTTATCTGCAGCAGCTGAAAGAGCCTCATTTGTTTTAATTAAAAATAAGACCACCAAGCTAGGATCACTTCCTTAGCTCTTCCATGGCTTGCACAGACAGAGAGTAGATCTTGTGAGGTTTTCCTGAGGGTGGCCCATTGACAGGCTTTCCCCCTCCCTATATCCTTTTCTTTTGCACCATGTTTATTTTTGGATAGAGAAATGTAATCAGAGCCACATTCCGGACAAAGAAACTTTTTACAGTTGACACACATGAGAAAGGAGGAAGATCATGTTGTGTTTCGTTTGGTGTTTCATTGTAAGAAACCATTTTCTAATTTGTGGCTTCTGGAATGGAATTATCATTGCCACAGAAACACAAGAATTGTCATAGCAATAACGCCTCTAGTTCAGCATGCTGATACTGACACAGGCAGCAAGCACTTAAGGAAAAATTGTAGAAATTCAGCTGAGGAATTTCCTACTGATTTAAAATATTTTTTGCACTTTTTCCTACTAGCCTATCAGACTCAAAGCTTACTGACAGTAACTTGTGCACCTCTTAATTTATTTTGTAGGCACAGTACAAAGAAAGGTTGAGGTGATCTTAGATATCAAAAATTACCTAATTACAGCATCTACATAAGAAAACAGGTTCAGGTGAGTAAAGAGTATTTTTTTTCCCTCATAATACACATATGCAACAGGCACACATATAGCACATTTCAGAACACTTACAAAAAAGTTCTTGACTTACCAAGAGGTCAAAGGAAATTTTATCTCAGCATTTTTTCCAATTCACAGTATTATCTCCTATTCCACAGGACACAATGACGTGGCTGCGTAATGTCCTCATGTAGATTGGTTCTGTATTTGAAACATACGGGTAAAACTGACACAGAATTTTAAGGGTAAAGTTTTCAAAAATAGACAGATATTAAGAGCACAAATTTAAATGAAAAGTTGACCCCTAAGTTGTGCTATACTGATAATTATTATTTAAGTAACTTTTACAGACAATAATTCACTGTATTATAGTTACAGTATTACACTATAACTTTCTAAGATCTTGATAGTGACATAAAGGAAAAGAATCAATTATGTAACTTGGAATCAGAATTTAATCCTTTCCTTGCAAGATACTGAGACAGGAGACAGCACCAGTGTTGTCAACTGAACAATAGGAGGGCATTCAGGAACCTAGATTTTCTTTCCAGCTCTGCAACTGGATTGAGGGTGACCTCATAAAATGCTGTTTCTATTCTGTAAAATGTAACTGCATATTCTCTTTTAAAAAGCATTTTAAATGAGGAAGTACTGTAAGGTACCCTAGATTTGATGCCAATTGCTTACAATGGTAAGTGAAATCAGAGTTAAACTAATTTAAGGGAGACTTGATTAACTAGAAAGATTAGGAGCTTGTCAAAAAGATATTAATTAAAGTCTGAGGACTGCTTGCCAGTGTCATTCTAAATTAATTGCTAATGGGTTAGTCTTAGAAGTGGAGTGCAGCTGCAAGAGTATCAGGCTCAAAGGAAACTTGATTTTGTTTATCATTCATTTTTACTTTGTTTAGCAAAGGATTTCTAAATACTAAAGAAACCTGAAACTGTTTCTGGCAAGGATATTTTTGATTACAAAAATCTTTCTATAAGCTAAATGACAGGATTCACACACTATACCCTTCTACCCTTTTCTCTCTTTCTGTAAATCTCTGGGAATAGAAAAACCTTTAGAACTGTATCTTGTATATCTTTTAAGAGGCAAAGAAGCCAAAAAAGCCAACTGGCTTTTTAGAGCCAGTGGCACACAGAAAGGATTGACTGACATAAAGTTAGCAGTGGTTCTACTGACCTCCAAATCATGTATGGTTGGTATCATGCTCTTTGGGGATAATATTACCTGTGAGAGCAATTCAGCACAGGCCAGAGATTTCTCCTCATTTCAAGGCCTCCATTTTATAGGAATACTTATGGGCACAGGGTGGGCATATGGGTGGGAAGTGATTCATACCCACTTCTGTCCCTATTTACAGACTATGTGTTGTAGCTTTTTGTATATGGGTTGTGCTGCAATGTCTCACAGAAATAAGTGCTTCAGGAGGATATGTAAAGAAAGGCTGTACTCTGATCAGACTTAAATTGGTGCATGTGGGGAATATTCTTTGAAGACAGTATAGTTACACTGGTGTAAAATGTGGGAAAATAGAACCTGAAGATTGCAATCCCTGCTAGCAGGCTGAGAGGCCATGCTGGCAAAAGGCCTGCCCTGCATTAGAGCTCCCTTTCTTGTCTGATAGAGGCTCCTCTGCTTCTGATTCTTAGAGAAGACTTAGTCAGACTGCCTTTTCAGTTTAGGCATGCAAGGGGCTTTTGCAGGTACCTTCTTTTCAGTTCAACAGTAGTGAGCAGGCACCGACAATAGAGAAAAAATTGTATGCCACTGAACATCTGTTAAGCTATTTATTTCCTTATTTTATGCTACCCAATAGCATAACCATTTTGCATCAGTCCCTGGGTTAGACAGAAACACAGATCACTATTTTAAAGGAAGTTGCAGAGTTCTGTGCTACCTCAGACAGAAATCTTTTAAATAGTGGGATTTCAGTGAAAATATTTATTTTTGATAGAGCTCTGTCACCAAAGGAGGAAGTGATAAACTGTCATCTTTTTTATTCCTACAGTTTCAATTTGAAAATGTGAAAGCTATCACTACATACAATTCTGCTAATTCAGGTATGTTAAATCCTGATGAGACAGACCCAAAAAGCACAGTTCTGGCCTTGTGAAAATCAGTGACAAAAATACAAGTTGATTTTAAAAGATTCCAAAATTGTACCAAAGTGTTGTTTTTTTAACCCCAGAAAATAAGAATATGATTTACACCTTCCCATGTTGATCCTTCTGTTCAGACAGTCATGATCATCATCATACTGGGACACTTCAGTGTTTTGGCCTTTATTTTGGATGCTGTCATTTTAGCAGTGCAAATACTACGTGATATGGGAATATGGTGCTTTGAAGTGCTGACTATTCTGTTAACGGCTTGGGAATACGGCTAGCACAGCTGTCTCCATATTGCTTGTGAACAGAATTCCTCTTCTCTTTGCTTCACAAAACTTGATGACAGAATATTAGTAATAGCTTTTGAAACTCTCTAATATACTAATTGAAAGTCATCTTCCTAATACTTACAAAACTATCTCAGTAAAGAGCAACATAGTACTATTACATTAACTGTCCCATTTGAAACAGCTGGACTCTAAACCTCTAGGTGCAGAACTCCCAGCAGAATTTACCAGACATCTCTGCTCAATATTGACATGACCAACTTCACAGCATTTTTCTTAAGAGGGATTTGAACCAGGGCCCAAAGTTTCCATCCCTATTTGGTAATCTATATATCATTGTGCCATTACTTCTCTGCTTGTACATATGCATATACACAGCACACAGACAGTCTCTCTTGTGGTTTTCATTGCTGTATGTGTGGTATGCGACATGTTGGACCAAGCAGGGAAAGCACCAGCAGCTGGAGAAATCTTTATCACAGAAACTTTTAGCAGTGAAGTACTAAGTCTCCCCTTGAAGTGAGATAAGCTATAATGACAGAACAACTTTCTGTGTGCCATGTGTGAAGACTCTGCACTTGCTAGTGAATCTGCTATTGCACTGAAAAAAAAGAGGATAGCCTGTAGTCCACCATGTTCATCGAGACTCAGAGACACTGTTTAACCAAAGCAGAATGATTTGACAACAGAGTATGTCTTGTAAATGTAAGAATGCCATTAAAAATGTAGCTGTGCTTACTGATCATAATGTAATTAAGTGATAAACATACACTGCAAGGTGAATGCCATGCAGTCTTGCCAGTATCAGGATTCCTTTAGTAACATATGGGCAAGGAAGCTTAGTGATTCACAGACCATGCTCAGAGTGAAGATAGCACCCATGGCTACGTGGAAGCTGGCAACTGATTCTCACGGAGAAAAGTCAGTAAGTTCCTTAAAATTAAAAAATGTGTTAGAAAAGAAGGGCAGTCAGAGAAAACATAGTTAGTATCCTATTGTCCTAGCATGAAATTCAAATCTTTGAACAATTACTACAGCAACTTATACAAACTGTGAGGTTTATAGATATACTGTCACTCTGATTCATGAGAAGCCTTACTCTACTAGATGTTCCAAATTAAGATTTCCAGGCATCCCATCTAATCTTCTAATCCAATAATCCTAAAATCCAGCAATTAAAGAATGTTTTGACAAAGCAACCTGAGGCTCATTCCTCTAATTACGCTGCACCGTTTAAGCTCACTGGCTTCAAATACATAGGTTTACCCATGCAAAATATGCATGCAGTGGATCTGAATTTACTAGATTAATAGACACTTCTGCAGAATGCAGCCTATTAACAGCTTCATCCAAGCTGGAACAAAATCAAGACATCTTATTGCCAAAGACGAAAACTCTGGGGGAAGTGTTGACTTAAGCAATTCTGTTTCCTTGCTGAGAATTAATGCAATTATACCTCTAACACTGTCATATCCAAGACCAACAATATTTAAAAAAACAGAGTTTAATAAGCAGCTGCTAGAAATCCCTCTCATTCTGTCATGTGGGTTAGATTTCTCTTTAAGATCTGCCATTTTGCTGGTGTTTCCTATCAGAAGGTGCAGAGTCTGATGATTTAGAATGAGACACATGAAATATTGTTCAAGTACTGAAGCCATGGAGAGATCGGAAACTTGAGTGATGCAGGGAATTTATATGTTGGTCAATTTAAGATAATTAAAAATTACTTCTATATATTCTTCCTATGCTAGAATTATACCTTATCAAGGAAAATTAATACTCTTTCCTGCTTCATTCCTAGGCACTAAATCATTCCTTCCTTTACTGAGGTGGTTTTCTGAGAGGTATGAAAATTAACAGACACCTAACCAATCTCTGGAAAGTTCCCCCATCATAAAGAACCTGCGACACTTCTCCTGTGGCAGTAGTTTGGTAACTTGCCACTTGCAGTCTTGCCACTATACACATGATGTCTACACTGCTGGACCCAATCTGTACAGCACAACTTCCCATGCTGGACTCACTCTCTAGAAAGAGGTCCCAGTGACTAAGTCCCACACAGAGATTTTTCCTTGTGCTCCACTTCATGTCCTAATCATCGGTCTGCTTTGCTTGTCTAACTGTAATGGCTCTGTGGAAGGACCCTCAGGCTGGAAAAGGGAATGAACTGAAGAACAAATTAGGAATTTGACTACTAATCTCTGAAATGGCTGGTAGCTGGTACTGGTGGGTGGCTCCATTTCAAGCACCACACAAAAAAAGAGCAGAATGAGGAAAAGGTGGGGTGAGAGGCAGCTTACCAGGCCTCAAATGATACCCAGCCTACTGTCCTTCACTAAGCTCAAGCTGCAGCTTGATGAGGATGGAGACTGGTGAATCACTGTCTTTGGAGTAAGGAAAAAAGTCTGGGGGAAGCAAAAGCACTGCTGAACTTCTGGAGAGGAATGCAAAAAGATTTGCACTATTTGATAACATGTGAGAGAAATCTGGAGTGTATAGGGTTTGCCCCAGAAGCTGGAAGAGAAACTAAATAATACATTCAACCTATTGTAGCAGAAACATGTAATACAATCATAGAATCATTTAGGCTGTAGAAGACCCTTAAGATTGAGTCCAACCGAGCTGTCTTTTCAGAATTCTAAATTGGACTCAGATTAAATATGAATCCTGGACTATCACAGGCTGATACAGTATGTGTCTCCAGGAAAGTACTAGTTTGCTAGTGAAACAAATTACAGTATTTTCTTTGTGAGTTCTGTGAACCTTCAACGTTGTAAGAAGATAAAATATTAAAAACCACAGAAATAGACAAGAGTTTTTTTTACAAGTGGAACCTTTGCACTGGCAAGACTATGTCTGTGTGACAAGAGGGTTTGGCTTGTTTGTTGTTTGTTTTGGGGATTTAAGAGGGTAATGAACAAAGCCATCCCAAGAGACAAAGATATGCAGCTTTTGCTTTGTCCCAACAATCTAGGGGAATTGAATCTACTGGCTGCCTGTAGTTCATTCTTGTAATCCCTTCATTAACCCTTTCATTCAACGAGCCCTCAGTTTTCCACTAGATCTGAACTGCAGTTTGCCTGTGTCTGTGCCCACATTTTTCTTTCATTTTTATGTTATGCAGGAATCCTTCTCTGTAGTGTTTGGTTCCTTTTAGACCTATCGGTCTATCATCAGACCATGTCCACCTTTTCCAGTGTTGATATTGATAAGAATTACAGAATACAGTGATATTATTCAAGTGACCACACTGAATCTTTCCTCTTTTCCCAATGACCTCCCACAACTTCACTGACTTACAATTTTTGTGTTGATATGTTATACATGCTTTTCACAATCCTTTAGCCAGAAGCTAAGGGGTTAATTGTTTTTTACCATATATGTATTGTACGGGCTGAGATGAAAGCCATGGCTCAGCAAAATCTTGGCTAAACATGCTTATTAGTTTCAAACACTCCTCATTCTAAAAAGGTGTTGCTATACACCTGCTATTTTAATTCATATTAGATTATTAAAATGAAAACAAAGTGCCAGCCTAGAAACAGAGCAGTGCTATGATCTGCTAGAAGACATCAAAAGTAGATAAAGTCTGATATGGCTACTGGAGTAATGTCTAAATTTAGAATATTCTTTCTGTGTAAAATTTTTGGGTAATATTCTCAGAAGAGATAACTGGCACTGAAGCCAACACCACTGTTTGTTTATATCATCAAGATCTGTATCCCTTTTATCTTGCATAAAACATGAATTACTAGCTTTTATGCAGTTGCCCTGCCCACTGTGATTTTCCAAAGAAGAGGCATGGAGGAAATAATTTTTCAAGGAAAAATTGAAAAGCATTTGCCTCTTGCAAGGCACCCACCCTTGACCACTGTCAAAATAGGATACTGAGCTAGATGGGCTTTTGGGTTGACCCAGCATAGGTGCTCTCAACTTCTTACATATTCACTCTTTTCACCTGGACAAATCCTGTTGTTCCTCTTTTGCTTCTAGTCGCGGCCAGCCAGAACTAGGGAAGGAAATGACTGTGCTGCAGTAACTACTGAAACAATCTGCTGGGATCAAATCCCTTTACACAAAGGATGAAATGGTTCCTTTCTGCCTGAATTTCCCCAGTGAGAACTTGGTAGCAGTTGGTATGCTTTGAATCTTCTCTCTGCGAGCAGGAGAATCATTCATTTTATTAATTATAGAGTGGGGGATACAGTTAGCCAACTGTACACTGTACACACTGATCAGGAGTTATTCCAAGAAGTACAGGGTGCCTGTTATAATTGTATCTTGCAATGCTGCTCACATCCTGCTCTGTGTCCCAGAATATGAGATAGCAGTATGTATTACCTCAGCTGAGAAAGATGAAAAAGAAAACATTGCTTATCAATAGACATGGACCAAAATGTTCCTCAGAAATCAGGTGACCTGAAACTCTGCTATAGCAACTCTAAGCCTTGGGAAAAAAAGCTTGCATTAGTTTTCATAATTTGAACAGCACACAGAGAATTTTAAAGGTTTAAGATGAGCAAAGAAGACATTTCAAAAGTACAGAAATATCAACCAAGCCTTGGGATCCAACAGGTGCTTAACTGCAATGAAAAAAGGAATGAAATATAAATGTCAAAGTATATATAGAAGAATGCTCCAGGAGTATCTGTAACTACTTAGTGATGCAACTGAATAGATAAGATCTTCTTTCCAAGTCTAGAAATTTTTTAGTACACAGATGGTCTAGAATTCAGTGGAAACAAAAGTATCACATCATAAGTCAGTTGTTTTACATACTCTGTGTTTATATAAACTATGGGTAGACATAGCATTACTGTAATATCGTGGTTGAGAAATCAGGCACTCAGGGGTCAGAAAATGCAGCACAGGGCAAACCACAATCATAATTCTCCCCTTTTCTTGCTTATGCATGAAAATATAAGATTTGATGTTCTTATGTCAGGGAGCCTGAGTGCACCAGTAGGATTTAATGGCCCCGGACAGCCTCACCTGGGGCCTCCACCCACACCTCTGCCCATGGGCTTCAGTTCCTGCCTGAGCTGGTTTAGGTGTGCCTGTGCTTGGCCATAGACCCTGCTGATCGGATTGTACCTGGGCTGACTTCTCAGATTCATCTCAGCTCTGCCTGTTGCTATGGTCCTGCCTGATGCTTCCTGGGCTGACCCTGACTTGCAGACTTCCGGCCTCACCACTGCAAACTTGCCTGGTATTTGGACTTTTGCTTAACCCTGGCTGCCACTTCTGAGCCTTCCCTGCTCTCTTGCTCTGGTACTGTGGGACAGGGCCCTGCCTGGTGAGGCCTCTGTCATGCTGGCTGTAGTATGATGTTTGGCTTCTTTGGCAGGAGCCAGCCCTTGCTGTATTCTGACCACTTATACTTTATGTTACCATTTATATTTTCTAAAGAGTGTAACTTTCCTATGAAGTCCTACCTTCCCCAGCAAGACTTGGAGTCTTATAGATGCAGTTATAGATCACTGGTTAAGAGATGAAAATCATTTATTAAAATCTTACAACTACTGCAACAGTATGATAATGTAATACTAATAACTGTACATTAAAACAAATGTCTTTAGGGAAAAAGTAATTTTCTCAAAACCTTGAAGAATATTTCTGAATGACATTTTGTATGAGACTTCACAAAACCATTCTTCTTGGCCTCCTACCATTTGTCTATCTCTTTTTTTTAATTTAAAAAATGTCTAGACTTCAGTTACAAAAACTGAGATTTCTTTTAGCAAAAAGAAAATCAGTTATTTGAAGGTTGTTTATAAATTTGTGTCAGAAATACAAGAGTGTTCCACTTCTGCTATTAGTTTTTCTAAGACCAACAGTTCCATAGAAAATATCAAGAAAGGGCTGGAGCATTTTCAAACTGACAAAGCATTGCATATTTCTAGTCTTAAGTGGTTTTAAAGACAGGAGGTGAAAAATTCTGGTGTCTTAGAATTCTGTGGCTCCTGTTGATTTCAGAGGGACCAACACCTTACCCAACAGCTAAAACAGAGAGACCATTCTGCCAAATGAAATGTTTCCAGAGACAAAAAAAAACAGCCAGAAGATGTCTCCTGGCAAGAATTACAATGCATAAGAGAAACCTAACTGACAAAGAGATACTGCTCAAAGGCATTCTCATGGGCAAAATATGTGCTTACTTTGCACAGCCAAGGAAACTTCAAGTATCAAAGGGGAGGGGTGTGTGTGTGGAGATCTTAACCTGTTGTATGATGTTAGTGAGGTGCGGCTAGAAAGCAACAATCAGTGGCATCGGCAGAGTGAAATCTCAGGCCAGTACCTAAGCAGCCTCTAGTCTGTTAAAGCTCATTTGCCAGTTTCAAGATGAAATTGCAAAGACTTTTTCAGAGTTGGAAAAATTTTAAGTCAGAAAAGATTGAAAAAAAAAAAGCATCAGAGGGAAAAAATTGGCCTTTTGAAGTTTTATATGTAAGGAAAGACCTGGATTTGTGCCTTTAAAGCAAACCTTCCTGATATTACAAATCCAAAAAAACTCACTGTGGCCAAAAGCCACATTGCATATACTTATCTTTGAGAGGAAGGGGGAGGGAGATCAGTTCACAAGCAGGAAATGGCTTCCAGGTGTCTCCCTACTCCAATGCACAACTCGATCACTGCAATCCAGTGATGCCAGTCTTAGCAGTCCCAGCTGTCTTGCTTTTTCTCAGGGATTTGGACTAATCATGAATTATCACAGCCCTTCTCCTGGTGACAAAGCATTAACTCTGGCTCTGGAGCTGTGATTGAACTGCTTACAGGCTTTGGGTGACTGAAAAAGTAACAGGTAGGCCTTCTCAATCAAGTATGAGCATGTGGAAATAAGCAGGGTACATATACATATGCCTGTGCCTGTGTATGCACTCGTGCCCTTGTGCATAAAAATTCAAACCACATTTGTTTCTGGAGCTGAACAACAACATCGGCTACTCTGGTTCTTGGTGTGTTGTGGAAGGAAGTAACTGAATATGGCACTCTTTCTATCCCAGCACTCTGTAGAGCTGGTGAAGAGAGAGAAAAAGATCTGTTCCATTTATTCTACCTCAATGTTGTCTTTCCCCATCCCCCTCCTTCTGCCAGCTGCAGAAACACTTCCTTGTTGGGTATTATGCTTTCATTGTGCAAATACTGTAGGAAGAGCTTTACGAAGTCTTGTTCCAGCTAGTTAGTTAAGAATATAACAAAAAAGTAATTCTCTTATATATAAAAAATAATATATATAATAATATATTACATAATAATATATGGCTGTAGCATATTTGTAGATATATTCTACATATGTGTATATATGTATATATAATGCGTGTACATATATTATATATAATATTATATTATCTGACACAGAAAGGAAAGTTAGTTTTAAGGAGCACTGTTTAAACATTCTTTTTTGGCCTTTTCCTCATGCAAAACTTTGAGCTCGTAGCATTAAGCAGACAGAAAAGTGCTGCTATCCATTCTGCTACATTATTTACATGAGTATGAGACCATGTCATGATGCAGTAGAAGAGTGTCCTTTTATTTGGCAATGAAGTCGCATTCCATGTTGGCTAACTTTACTGTTTTCCAGTTAACCAGAATCAATTTAGTCTTCAGCAGGGAATGTGACATCTTTGGGGAGAAAGAATAAAGACAACCAAAAGTAATTTTATTTTGATTGAATATATGGTGTCACGAAATAGTGAGCATTTACTTAGCTGCAGAAGCAATGAATACTTGCATTTTCAATGCTCATGAAAGCTTCTCCATTGCTGTCCCAAGAGATACTGTTTTCACTGTGTTCTCTGGAGGACCATTTTGAACAAAACTCTTAAGGTCTGCATTCGAGTACAGAAGTTTTAGTGACTGTTTTCTTTTTAAAGTTGAATGAAAGTACAGCAGTTCCTTAGCCTGGAAAAGGCTGTACAGAATGGTAGTTTTATCAAGATACAGTAGCAGCTTCCCTGTGCAAAAGGATGAACAGATCAGTGAGAATTTTAACTCTTACATGTAAATGTTAAAAAAAAGAAATCTGTCTTAGCAAAAAGCAGTGTAAACTACAGGAACTGTCAGCATATTTTCATGTCAATGCAAAAGGTGAGACTGATGGCATGACACTAACCAGCACCACCCATACACCCATAATTAGACTATGTCTGTAAGTTGTGGAATGGCAAATGTTACAAGCCTGTATTAAGGAACTTATAAATAGTTGTTAAATGTGACATATTAGATCACATTATATTAGACATATACGGAGTCAAGAAACCACCTTCTCTTCTGTCATTATGTTTTCTGACAGTAACAAACATCCTGATGATACAATGCTCCTACATCATGCCATTCTGTGTACACCAGCACTCTATATTCAGTTGATGATTTTGTGAAGCTCTGAGACATTTCCACACTGGAGTAGGGTCACGTTTCTGTTTTTATTGTTCCACTAAAGCTTTTAATCTTGTAACTTTTAATCTTTATTTCTCAGTGTGTGAGAAACCCTAAAAAGCTTTAAGCTGTAGTCCACCAATTCTCTTGTCAAAAGAGGAAAACTATATTACTCTGTTTATCCAACGTTTTATTACCTACATTTTGCCTAACTGCTTAGCTTCTTCCCAGATCTGACTGTTTCAAAATTAAGCATACTACTCCTGCACCATATGTTCAGATACGCCAAGGGAGAAGGGAGTTGTTTTTCAATTGGCTCACTGTCTTTTAATGAGGCTGGGGACTTGTGACCTCAGTGCATTGTGGCTGATAAATGGTAGGATGTACCCACACATACTCACAGAAAACCTGCAAACACAAATGAGTTGTGGGTAATCTCTAGCCTTTACTAGGGAAAGGCAATCTTGTGGGCAAACACTTAAGCAGAAAGCTAATGCTTAATAGTATGTGATTTGAAACTGCCGGTGCACAAGCCTGTCAACATTTATTTCCAGGTTCTCTGATCCTCTTTATTAGTTTCCTGTCTTGCTTTCATCGTAACCAAGTCACAGAAAGATTTGATTTTCTTTTGTTAACAAATATTCAAATTTTTTCTTCAGATCTGTTTGCATTTCTCAGGGATCTGAACAGGTTAAAAATGTTGTTTGTGCTGCTGAAGGTAAAGTATGCTCTTAAACAAAAAGTTATGTAACTTATACAGAATAATATCACATGCTAGACCATTATGCTAGGATCTGATCAGATAAGTAAGCTTTGCCTTCATTAAAGGCTTTAATCTTGATTATACTCAGGGCAGCCTCTAAACAACGAGTCTGGAGTTTTCCTCTAAGGGATCTTTCATGCTCTGGTCTGGAATTTTTCAAATAACACTATTTTTTGAGAAATCAAAAGCAAAATTTTTTCCCTTCTGTTTTTAAAAGTAATGACAGGAAAACTTCCCCTTGGCTCCCAACTAGGAGTTATAAATACCCACAAGCTAAATCCTAGTCTGAGTTCATTTTGTTTTGTTTTGTTTTGTTTTATTTTATTTTATTTCTCCAAGATCTCTTTTCTGGAGATGTGTTTGAGCTTTAGATCTTGTGCTTGCATTGCTACAGAACTGATGAAAGTCTGAGATCTCAATCAAAGGCTTAACAAAACAATAATCCTCTATTGCCCCAATTCTTCTCAGAAACGTCTCTCCTGACAAGAACAGTCCTTAAGCTTTTACATCTTTTTCTGCTTAAAATTACTTTCCTAATTAGAAGGAATTGTTTCCTTCCCAAGTCTTTGTGCCTAAAGAACACTGTATTTATAGGAAAGCATCTCTCGGGCTTTTTAGCTCCCCACCTTCAAATACTGTGATAGTGATAACACTCTACATTCCTCAAAAATTCCAACTTCATTTTTAAACAAATAGAAGAATTCAGTAACATTCTTCACAATCAGCCCAATTCCATCTGAAGCAAAAATCAGAAATAGCAGGAATAATAATGAATCACACACATTTTATGCTTAATGTAATCACTAACTCTCAAGCACAATATTACAATTTAAAATTAATTCTCTTTCCCGGATATATTTACCTTATATACTTCCATACTAATCCTGACTGAGTTTTTAAATGCCACATTTAAGAGGAATCAGAATCAGAATGTGTGAATGTGGTATAGGTAAAATTAGGTGAGTATTGGACATTGAGTAGGGAATGTAAAACAGATTTCCATACCAGAGGATTTGTTTAAATTTTTTTCAACTCAGCAGCTGCTCATTCTTACAGGTGATAGAGGCCCCATTTTCAAGAAGGTACTTACGCAGAAATAGCATCAGTAGCTTCAAGCATCTGAGTAATTCTGCCCACCTAAGTTAGAAACAAGCTCGGATGCCATCCTGACTAAGCTTCAGTCATAATAAATGTATCTGCCAGCAAATTTTAGTGTGCTAACTGCTGACATGGACTATGCTTATGGAAGAAGTTCCTGACAAGCTGCAACAAGATTTGAGAAGGTCACGAAGAACCTATTAAAGCAGATGAATTTGAGTTCAGATGAATACAAAATAATTCATACTGAATGAGATGACTCTATTAACTACAGTGGTTTGGAAGAGTATTGGAATGAAACTTGTTAATGCCTTTACAAGGAAGTATGCAATGTGAAGATGTGACAATGGCCATGGCTTGTGTGACGAAGTGGTTGTTATACCACCTA
>NW_010539318.1:0-13169 GCF_000687285.1 Phaethon lepturus | reverse complement strand
CACTCTTTCTTCAGAAGTGAATAGAAATAGCTGTTGAAGCAGCTGAATGTCTCTTCCTATGCCTGTGAATACCATTGTTTAAATTTGAGAGGAGTGGTTGAAGCTGGAGTAATGGTCTCTCTTGCACTTACCAGTAACCCAGCTTAGAGAGGCCACCACCAACTCATGACAAGGACTTGAATTCACTTCCCCTGGGCATGGAAGTCTGGGAATGGACCATTTTTCCTCATTCAAATTCACATCTCAGTAAGGACACTGCAATCACAGAAAAAGTCCAGAAGTTGAGAGTGATTAAAAAGAATTTGGAAAGACTTTCATATGACAGATTTGTGAAAACTCATGCTACTGAGCTGAGACTAAGTAACTAAGATCATGAGGTTATGTAAAGCAATAAATATCAGTACAAATGTCTTAGTGATGTCCTATTGAATAAGAAGACAGTATACAATAAAAAGATCAGATAATAAAATAGGGTTTTACAAAATATCTCTTTACCTCATCTAGGTAACTAAATGCAACAGGATATTAATCTAATGAGATTAAAAAGATGACTAAATAGTTAAATGAATTACAATATCTTCTTAGTATTCTCACTAGACCAAATAACTTTCTGTTCCAGAAAAATACTTGATTATTACTTGGGAATAGGAAGGAAGTTTTTGCATAATGTGGGCATACACACATATTTCTCATTTAATGACAGACAATTGTTCTGGGAAATAATCTTTTTATTCTGAGGGTACTCCCCTACTTTTGACAGTGAATTACTCCTAAGATTGCCTCTGAAAATCCTTGAATGCATGGATTTACACCCTAGAGTAGAAGTTTTGTAAAAAAAGTTTTAGATTAAAATTTAAAAAAAAGTTTTGTTTTTATGCCAGATGTTACCCTTCTTTTGACATCAGAAGATGAACATAGAACAGGTTGGTTTTGTTTGCATTGTTATTGGTCGCAGTTCTACAAGGGAGTTAGTTATAGTTCTGACTAAAATTTGATATATATCATTAATGATGAACATAGGTGTCTATGCTCTAACAAGTTCGTCTAAATGAAGGGTCACCCTAGTAGCTTCTATAGTTTCACATGTATGCCGTTGGAATATAAGAGAAAGCAGGGGAAGGATTCATCTTTCTGCTAGGGGCCAGAAGCTAGCAGACTGAGAAAAGAAACTTGTGCATCTGGACAGGCAATAGGGTCAGAATAGAGAAGTGCTGAACTGACTTCAAAACTAACAAAATCTGTGAAACAGATCTGATCTTTTGAAGAGCGTGTGCAGACCAGCAGAAATGATAGACCAGAGAGGCCATGCTGAAAACTCCAAGTGCAAACTGACTGCATCATCAGCAGTCATGGCAATGGGAAAACTCTCTGGATTGACAACAAATAGGCCAATAGGGCAAAATAAACTCAGCTGCTTCACAGGCCCACATACAAACTTGGAGGAAGCTGAAATGCACAGCAGAGCCAGCTGGCTGTTCCTGAGGGTGGGCCCGCTGCCAGGCAGCTGTGACAGGGGGAGCCAGACTCAGTAGCCACCCCTTGATGACCTGGGCTACCCTGGGATTGACTGATACTCTTTACTGGCAAGGGAGAAGTTGAATACACTTTGTGGAAATAGCCATAGATTTTGTTAACCATTATTGAAAGATATCTATACAGTCAGTGTCCCATGGTCTGTTGTTTGTATTCCAAAATAATCAAGAGCAGAAGAACCTCTCAGTAAGAGCACAAGAAAAGGTTTAATTCATTTTTCCCCCAGAGGGAACTTGGAAATGAAACTCTAAGCAAGAACTTTGAGACATGGTTATCTTGCCAAAAAGAATCATAGATGTTGAGCCTGATCCTCTTTGCTGAAAATTTAGAAATTCCGGATTTAAGCCTCTGCTGTGATTTTTTTTTTTTTCCCCTAATGTGATTGATTATTTATTTTTTAAACATTGAATGTGTCCATTAATTCTCTAGCTTCACATATGGAAAAGTGCATGCCTGGATCTGGCTGGTCATACTTTAAGGACATGTTTCAAAGACAGGCTAACTTTCTGATCAAAAAAGAAGGCTGTCAGAGCCACTGCATAAGCACAGGTCAGCACATTTGCAGACTGAGATATTTGTCTTTCTTCAAAGATTAGGGATATCTCTTTAGTGAAGTGTTAGAAGACACATAAGTGCAAACACTGCCAGCTGCCCCTGCTATTGCAACAAAACTAAACAAATATTTTCATTGTACTCTGAAAAAGAACCATCACTGACACAGCTACCACTCTCCTGTTTTATTATGGGGTGTTACAAAATAGGCAAGCACAAAATATATATTAGGATTTCAGAATGGAAAAGATGAGTGTTTCCATATATTGTTTTTTTCACTCTAGTGAAAAGAATGAAAATAATTTTCAGTATCCAGAGTGTCTGCACCTGGGGCCTAAATGAAGGGAAGTAGGTAAACAGTTCCAAATAATTAATGTAATGGCTCAGAGAGGCCACAGAAAAAAAGGGGAGTTTCTCCAGTTTAAATGTTTGCATTCATGCTTTGCCTAAAGCAAAACAAGCTATCTGTCTTCTGGTTTGCATTTTCCCAATGAAAGCTTCCATTTGTCTTGTTGTCATTCCAACATGTGCATCATTTACAGCTTTCGCTGCTTGAAATATGCAAGTACTGTACAATGCAAGATTTTTTTTCTGAGCTTTTAAGATTTTCTAAAATTTTAGAGTATGTTTTAAAAAGTGAACCAGTAAAGGCGGATTCAGTTTAGAATGTGTCGGGTAGTTTTTCTAAGTGGCTACAGGCTAGAGGCTTTGGTACTGTGATGCTTTGCTGTGTAGTGGAATCTCCAACCCAGAATGAAGTGCATCGCCTCTTTCCATGCTTCGGTGAAAGAGGGTCCACCACAGAAATTACCCAAGTTGATAGGTTACACCCAGACTGGCCATTATTAAAGACTGAAGAAAGGGAGATGGTTCTTGAGTTCCATCTGTTTCTGACATTCTGGTCCTTTAATGTGAGCTGTGGAGATGGAAAAATCTCCAAAATACATTTCTGAGCTCTCTCCTAGAGTTAGAAATTTATGCCAAACATTACTTACAAAACAGGGGAGGAAAAGTATTATCTGTTTTATCTAATAGCTCAGTGAACAGAGGATTAGTGATCAGAGGAAGTTAAAAACTTCAGTATATGGGATATTTAGGTGAGATACTGTTAGTTTCTCCTCTGGAAGTGAAAACACTGCCCACCAGAAATAGTCTGATAGAAAGAGAATTAAGCATGACTATTTATCTTAATAGTTAGTGTACTCATCAAGGTTGGGGGAGGCCTAGGTTTCTCTTTCTTCAAATTACTACTTAATACTAAATCCTGAGGAAGGAAAGCCCTGTGAGACAAACTCCTTGTCTTCAGCCTATCATTGTGTTCCCATTATATGACTCATATCAGAAATATTTTCCACCATCGGACTTCAGGTAGTATCATTTCTTCTGTTCAAGAGACTTGCCTGGTGTGTGGGGATAGTTAATTTTGCCAGCTCTTAGAGAGACAGAACTTCGTTTCACTATTCACATGTCAAGCCTGCAGTTGCAGTCCTAGGTAACATAAAGTCCCCTTTGTATGATACAGTGTACAAACATGTTAAAGGACATGCCTTAACCTGCAAGTTGATAGAGTGATGAATTTGATGCAGAAACTGGAGATTGGAACAGGCCAAGTTCATCTCATTAGAAGCCAGTAAACATCTGTTAAGCTTGGTCTACGCTTAAAAGTTTTCCTAATGTAGTGATCTTGGCAAAGTCTCCCTAGAATAGATGCTGCTGAAGTTAGCCAAAAAAGCTCAGAGGGTTTCCCCAGACAAAACAAGCTGCACTGACTTCTATGCTCTAAACTGGGCCTACAGTAGAGCTGTTACAAAAGTGCGGTGAAGAGTCATAGCCTTTGTGACACTCTAATATACAATAAATATCTCCTGTAGACCTGGTCTGAAATAGAGTTGATTTTATATGATGTCTGTATCTCAAATGAGTGACCACTGGTGAAAGTCTTGTTATCTGAGTTCACGTTTAAAAGTTACCTTCTCAGGCCAAGCATACAAATCCAGTATAAGGAACAGAGTAATTGTTGTTAGGAAAAGTTTAGATTGGGAAAACTGTGCTTCTCCAGCCTATGTTTCATCTCCTCCCAGCATAACAACCTATTCAAAAGGAAGTGTAGTTTTGCTGTTGTAAGTGTATGTTACAGTATAGGCTTTTTTTGACACAGTCATGTCAGTCAAAGATCACTCATCACATCCAGGGCTGACAGAGCAGTGCTGGCAGAAGCCCGTAGCCTAGTCATGATCTCACAGGAAAGGTCTTGACCTCAGAAATGTTACCTTTCCTCACACTGCTCTAAAACGGGCTTACTGCAGTGGTGATTATTAAAAAAAAAATTATCTTTCTGAGCTTTATAGATTCTGCCCTTTCTGGAAAGAGATAACATTTTTCAAGCATACAGTATTAACTCAATCATGTCTTGGCTGTACTGAGGAGAACACATAATTTTATAGTAAAAGAATTTATATATTGTATGGCTGAGGGAAAAATATAGCAGGACAAAGTTTGATATAGTCTATTGTATCTAGGATTTTTTTCCCCCTGGTAATTTGGTTAGAGAAGTATAAAAAACGGATAGCTTGGGAGTATGGCAGAGCAATCAACCAAACTACAGACAAACCAACGTAAAATAAAGTTAAAACCTTCCCAACAGAATTCCAGATAGCACAATGTGTGAGCATGAACTTCATGTAACTAAAGAATTTTTGTGAATATTTTAATGACTTCTTTGGAACAATAAGCTCTTATTCAACTCTGAATGGCCTTGCAACTAAAACTACACTCTATTTAGTATTTATTTCAACTTGTTTTAGACACCGTCAATCGTTTTCTCAGAAGATACTATCACTGTTTGGCAGAAACATACATGCAAAAATAAACTAAATCCAGAAAAATTTCAAAAGGGATGTATTTGGATACAAATGTGGATAGTGACTCTTGCCCATATCCAAAATAAAACACACTAGCTGTACAACAACTTTCTTTGATAAACATCCTAACATTGATAAGCTTTACAGAAAGAGAACCTGATTATCATACATTACTACCATCAGCAGTATTTTAAGAGCACCCTCTACAGTCACAAAACACCATCTGACCAGGAAAAGCTCTTCTACCTAGAAAAAACAGTATTAACTGAAAACTAGAGTATCAGTTTAGTTTATCAGTATAGTGTCCAATCTATATGAACATATCTCTGTGACTGCTCTAAGCCCCAGTAAAGATGAGCAGACTTTGCCTAAGTGCCAAAGATAGATCCTATTTCATCACTGAAGCCTCCATATTTGAGGATTTAAAATACCTTAGGTATTCTGGGCTGACTCCTAATTAGGCTGTAAACTTCTCTTAAGACGATGGATGGTTGTGGGATCTGAAACGGAAACCCAGGACAAGACAGTGTTTGTTATTTTCAAAAGAAAGCAAGGAATAAACAATCGTAAAGCCCAGAATGCACTAATTTCCCTGAGTTAATTTCATTTGTTTGCTCTTCGTTTTAGTCTGCAGGATACTTTTTGTAAGAGTTCTACAAAACAAGTACTTAGTTCACAAGTGGAACTGAAAATTTTTTAAAAAATTAATTCTCCATGAAATGCTCATTATACACATGTACAGTCTACTGTGCAAACACTTATGTCTTGCTTGATTCGGGGTTTTGGTTAGCAGTTCCCATAAAGCATACAACAATTTCTCTGGAGCTTCAAAGTGAGAAGAGACAGGGTAGTGTGCCTCTGAGATCTTCATATACTACTTCTTTTCAGCAACCTCTCAGTTTCATGCAGACCCTTCTACTGGCTCCTGACATGGTAAATTTGACACTATGGTAGTATAATTTCTTGTTATTGCAGCGTAACTCTTTTTTTATAGGTTTAAAGTCTTTTTTCTGTTGCTCATTTATTTTTTTAAATATATACTAGATATATATTTTTCCAGTTAGCAGACCTTATTCTGCTATGGTTTCCACCCTTCCAAATGAGTAAAAAAAGTTGCATGTCTGTCTGCTACCTTTTTTTCCCCCCTTTGAAAAAGAAAAAGCAAAGGATTTCCAGATCACTCATTCATTTTCCCTCCCTTTTTCCAGCTTCGGTCTCCAAGTGGTATGTTCAGCCCTAAATATTTTTCCATGTTTAATTTTGAATAACTGTTTATGTCATATTGAAATGAGTAGGCCTGAAGAAAGCATTTTAAGTGAAGCACATGCTTAAGCAGTTTTCTGCATCAGTCCTGACAAAACAAACCTATTGGTTGATCGGAAATTCCAATCCTCTAAAACCTATCTTTCTTAACCTGTTTTTCTGGGTCTTGCCTAGACTTGCAAAGACACAGATATTTTCTTAAGTCTTCAGTGCATCAGTAGTTAAGATACTACAGGTGAATCAGGAATGATGCTTTACCTTTAAAGCAGAAGCATCAATACATTTTTAAGTATAACCTTAAAGTTTCTTACATGGGACATTATTGAAACGTTTATGTCTCTTCTAAAATATTGCTTCACAAAACTATTTAAATTATATTCCCTCATCTGATTAAGAAAAGTGGCTAGAGATAAACACAATCTTAAGACTATTAAAGATAATCCTTTTTTCCTCGTCTTTATTCTCAAGCTACTCAGATGTACGTTTGTCAAAGTATCGGCACGGTTAAAATGACTGTAGCCACCAGGGGGTGGTATTGCACAACATCAGAAAAGTACACTGGCCAACATACCGAAATTAAATTAGGAGGAAGGTTTTGGATCAAATACTGCTTTAGGCTAGAAAGGTTTTGGATCAGATACTGCTTTAGACTTCCATAAGCCTGGGAATGTTTACTTATCTTTGTCCCAAAGTAGGAAAAAAAAAAGCAATAATTAAAATATCCATGCGTGCCTAATATTTTTAAAAGTTAATTTTTACATGGGATAGTGATTTTACCTCTGTTCTAAAAGTTACCTGGATCTAAACTCAAGATTATATTCAATATTTCACCTCTCTACTGAAATAATTTTATTTCAGTGGGAAGTAGGAGCCTAAATTCTTTATTGGATATTGGCCTTAGTTCTCATCAGATACACACATGTTAAAGAAAACTGAATATAAAATGCAGTATCTGCAATGTGACTAAAAGGATTAATTAATTGATATATTAAACTAAATAAAGTTTTGTCCTGATGTATTTTTAATCAACAGTACATTTTAAAACATGAAAATACTAATTTTGTTTTTATGTACTGTCTTCCTTAGTATACTAGATATGTGTTAAAGTGCCTGCATACCCTAAACCAAGACAATCTTTGATATACATTGTAAACAAAAGAAAGCTACTTAAATAAAGGTAAAACAAGATTTGAAATTATTATTTCTGATAGACACAGAATATATTCTCTCTCCAGGACGTAATCTTTAGATGCCGATCTTAAGAATTTAGACCTTAATTTTGCAAATATTTATGTGTTAGGTTAAACTTTAAATACATAAAAAATGCTTACATTTGCTTAACATTACACATATGCATGTTATTTCAGGATGAGAGACAGAATTGTTAAATTATTCAGAACGTCTCTGCATTATCTTGCCATGATAGATGTTTTTGGTTTCAGTATAGCACATTCTGTATTCTTTTTTTTTTTTTGTGATTAAATCTTTTGTCTACTTAGATTGTAAAGCATTTTTTGGTATGCATCTATATCTGCATGGAGCTCTACAATGCCTATTACAATGTCCTAACACTAAGGGCATTATTATAAAATAGAGAAGAGCAATAGTTCTGAAGAGCTACATGCATAAAGAGCATAGGAGCGATTTAATTTACTGTATTACTATTTCTGTGATAAATTAACTGATGTTTACTTTTGTAATGACTGAAACAATGCACCAAATACATTGACAATGGCAACAAATAACTAACTTTACATATTTGTGCAAAACAGAGACTCAGTCTATGCTACCCCCCAAAAACCTAGTTTGTTCCTGCAGCGTGGGCACAGCCAAATCCTAGCAGGCCAGACTTGACCAATAGGAGCTACACAGACCACAGCAGAGCAGGTAACAGTTACAATGGTTTCTGGAACTTTAATGTAGATGCACTTGGTAGTACCTAGGATTTCAGGAGGCTCTTCCTGGAAGAACGTCTTTCGTCATTGCTAGGATTACTTGAATAAGGCTAGTGGGAACAAGAGTGTGTCACTAAGGTGAAGGAAGAAATGTGGATATAGCCAAAAGTTGTCCAAGAAGAATGGGAGGTGAGAAAGTCTTATGGTAGGTAGCTGCAGAACAGTGTCCAAAATCTCAACTAAATTTCATGTCAGTACTAATTATTGACTTAATTACTATATATTATTTGTTAAATGGATATTGAAACTACCATATTATGTGTGATCAAACTTCGCGTTGTGCGTTGTCTTCCCCTCAACGGCTGTTAAAGTCACTGGTATTTTATCTTCACCTCACCTTGCACCTTTGAATATTGTATCTAACTCTTGATTTCTATGTACAAACGTAAGATTAGTAATTGTACAGTCTTATATTCAGTAGGAAGAATATTTGTAAACTTGAGTTAACTAAAACAAAATTAAATTCTATAGAAGACGAGATACAGTTTAAATGTTCATCTCCCAACTTTCTCCTTACCATGGATTAGCTAACATAAAACCAGGTATTTTCCCCTGTTGAAGACATCTGAAAATATTTATCTCTTGTTCTACAACTTTATCTGTCATTTTATACATTTTATTTACCACATCTTATTCTCCTTCAATGTAAATACGTTCTTGAATAGCTACCCTAAAGGCTGGGATTATTCAGGCTTTTTTAGAATACTGTTATATACCTCTCCACATTGCCCGCCTGGGTTAGAGATAGAGGGAACCCAGTGCTCGGGGTTGTATGAGTAGTACACTGTACATTTGACAGCTTTATAGGAGAGAATAGAGAAATGGGAGAATAAGAGATGACAAGTGTAAAAGACGGGGGCTACCCCCAGAAAGAAAAAAGGAGGAGAGAGAGAGAGAAAAAAAAAAAAAGGAAAAAGAAAGAAAGAAAAGCCACTGCAAAAAGAGGAGAAAAAATAAGTAAGGTGGAAAACAAAGGGCCTCCCTTTTTGATTAGTTGACTTTTGAGGAGAAAACAGAGCTTATACATTAAAAAGCATCTGGTAAGAGGTTAAATTGAATTTCTTCAAATAACCTAAATCCTCCTCTGAGAGTAAATTTACACTCCAGTATATTTAATATTTAAAATACAATTGTTCCTTGCTGTTCTATGATAGCCAAAGCGGTCTGATTTTTATAAAAGGGTACTTTCTTATGCTCATATAACTCAAAAGTGCTTTGTTAAGTTTGTTAAAATGGATGAGATGCAGCCATAATTTTAGAATCAACTCTGTAAACATTCTGCTTAAGATAAAATGTTTTAAGAAAACAAGTCAGTGAAAATAACAGTAGAGACTAGAAAGAAGACCTGAATTTTGAAGGTTGTGTTTCTTGAAATAATAGATAGATAAAAATGGCTATTCAATACCTTACTGAATACAGTATTAACAAGGATAATTTTGCTATGTCTTAAGCAACAGACATCTAGCCTTTTATAATAATGTGAGAAAATTGCAATATGTATTGTAAAAGATGAGTCAGAAGCAGTGTTTTAAAGTAATTATATATTGTGAGAAAGACTTTTTTTTCCCTTTTCATTGTGATTATTGGGTCAGGTCCTTTCCTGCAAGGAAATAAGGGCACTATAATAAAATGTCAAAATTCAGTTCAATGTGTAGTTGAATAGAAAGAGACAGAGATGCATCTGGCAAGAAGCCAAGCCTAGCACTAATAAACCAAGCTTTCAATAGTCTGACTCAATGCAAAAAGAGAGCTGAATTTAGGGAGTGCTATTCAGCACCCGAGGTGTGCTGGAGTAGCTAGCAGCTGGAATTGATCTACAGCACAAGCTGCTAGGGCATTACTGTTTGCTTTTGCTTTAGCTGCATACTCCATTTTGTATTGTATTTCACAACTGCCTGATAATATGCTGCCTGGACAGAGAGACATTAATCATAGTGTCGAGTCAGTTTTGTAAACAAGGACCAAAGCCTTCATTTAAAGGAGAGGAAGAGAAAAGTAGGTGGATGAGGGGTGGGAAAGGAAATGGTAGCCTGCACTGGGATGATATTCTGTATGTATGACCTAAGAGTGTCTTCAGCTTATTGCTGTGTTTGTATGCACTTCTTCAAAGAATTCTAACCTCACTGGACAGCATTGTATTTCTGGAGTATTCCAGATGGACTACGGCTCTTGGTGAACAAAGTCTTAATGTTTGTGGCATTATTACACCAACTACTTCTAAAACTCATGTTCAGAATATGCCAAAGATGTGTAAGAAACTGTTTGACAAAACATTTGCTTTAAACTACGTTTTTCATGAAAATTTAAAGGTTCGAATCAAACTTTCCTCAAAGGCTTATAAAGTATAGGATAGAGCTTTGAGTCAAAATCCAATCAAAGCTGTCCTTTTCAGTCTGGGATGCTCACAGACAATGTAAGAGTTTTGGCAGTTGTGCTGGTCCCACCTTTTTATCTTTTTTCCCCCTAAAATAAAATAAAATAAAGAAAAAAAAAAAGAAAAATGCCTTGGCCTAATTACCATATGAAACATTTTTTCTGAAACTCAATACAGAGCATCAGAACAGTTTTCTAAGTAGTTTAATGCTGAGCATGCCAGATAGCAATTGAATTGTCTCCTGAGCTGTTATCTGATAGGTAATACATCATGAAAAAAATTAATTCTAGACTATATAATAACAACTAATAGTCAGTATAGCGTATAGTTATTTTAGCAATAAATTAGTATTTTAAGTTTTTTTCTGGTTTGTTTCTAAATGCAATGGAAATGTATTCTTGTATAACATGATTGATTAACACCTGTTTTAATTAACATCTAACAATAACCTGAAAATTATAGGTGTATACACCTCTTTAATGAAGCATTTTACTTTCTATTCAGTTCAGTTCCTTCACACATTACAGAACTACAGTATGAGGCTGAACAAACTGTCAGCATATTTCTTCACACTTTAATTGTAATAAAATACAGCTATATATCTGTGTGTGTCTCTGAGTTAAACTAAAAACTGCCACATAGATCATGTAACTCTCAGGAAAAAATGCTTTACTTTGTTTCTTCTCCATTACTTGTTTCACAGTTTTACCAGTTGGGGGGGAAGTAAACTTCATGTGCTTTCTGAAAATTACAGTGAAAGAAGTTAAGCAAACTATATAAATCTTTTACTTAAACAGCTCCAAGATTAGTCATGGCCTCTGGTTATGTGAAAAAATGTGTATGAAAAGCAAATATTAAATGGCAAAATATGTAAAAGATTAAGATGGCAACCTAAGTTCAGGCTGTTATGTCTCATGAGCATTTTTCTGACAAGTAACTTAATACCAAGAGCTGAAAAACCTATGCATCTATGACTTTCCCCTGAACAACCATTTTGAAGGAGAAAGAATATAGTACATTATGTAGAGGTGCATTTTTCCACAACAGAAGTCTTGATAGTCCCTGTCACACCTAATACTTCCATCCTTTCAGCAAACGAAAAATGTTGTTAGATGTCTGCAACCACCTCACTAGCTGGCTCTTTAGAACTGTTTCTAATTTGTCCCATTCCCGCAGTTTACAATTCTTTCTACTGATTAACCATCAGTAGAGTATTTTATCACAAGCTATTGCTGTCTGTGTCGCTACTTCTTTGCCTCCTTGTTTTGCTTTTGACCGTTTCTTGCAGCTGTCAATAGATGCTTATGGAAATACTGGCTTGGAATACTACAGAAATGACATGCTTTTTAAAATTCTAAGAATGCACTGAATTTTCTGACATATTTGTGTGAACTTTAACTTTTTTCCCAGCACAGAACCTAAAACTGGATACAGTACCCCAGAAGCGTCAATATTGATGTTGTATTGGGAACACTTACCTTTATGGTTGATCCTCTTCTGTTTATACATCCTAATTAAGACAAGGGCATTCTCTACAGAAAATCCATACAATTATATACAATACAATTCCATACAACAGTGTTTGCTAACTAGGTTTGACAGAAGTGTAACAGGTAGCAGAGAAAATTCTGATAGAAATTTGAGGAGCAGTGACCTCCAGCACAGCTGGACTTGAAAAGAGGATGTGTGCCTACCCGTGCTCCTGCTATGGAACAACTCTGTAAGTGTCTTTATGGCTTGTATACTGAATTTTTCCTTCTCAAGGTCACTGCCCTGCATTTCTCTCTTCTAGATACAGACCTGTCATATTTTGTTGTGTTTTTTTCCCTGTATATTCACTAATGACCTTTTTTCTGACAATGCTGCTTGTTTTAGGTGGTTCAAATCTTGAGAATAAATTTCTGAGCATGGAAGAAATTAACTGAGGCCCAATTCTTGTGAGATGCTTATAGTCACTGTAGTTTTTATATGACACTTGTAAACCTCAAGTCCTTACCACCTAGCTTCCCTTTGCACATGGATCAGGGGAGAGAGACATGCTGCAGTATGGCAGAACTTCAGTTCTCACTATATATTTAGAACGTTCTGGAAATCTGCAAACACTTTGTTGTGATATTTCCAGTCTAGCTGAAGACATTGTGAAAATCACCCAAAATGCTGAAGACACCCCAGGTCTTCACCTAGGTCTTCACACCTGCCCAGAGGTGCTCGTGACGTCGTTCTCTGAGCAGTACGGGCACGCTGCTCCAGACTGCACACCGCGGCCCAGCTCGTCACTCCTTCCCTCTTACCTCTACCATAGGTTCAAAACCGCGCCTGCCCTGCCCCGTCCTAGTGCTGCCTCAGCTCTTTCCCGCCGCGGCGAAAGCCCCGCCAGCCGCCTCCGCACGCCGACGGGCCGCGCTCGCGAGGGAAAACCAACCCGGCTGTCAAACGGCCTCGAGCTGACAGTACCTGGGCCTCGGCTTGGGCTCCTTCTTCAGAGGATTGTTCTAGCCACCCCCTTTCGTGCTGGCATCGTTTGCCGCAGCCTGAGCAAAGTTTTTGTTTGGCGTTTTTCCCCTCTGCTTGCGGTGTATACGTGTCTGTCGGGGGGGGCTCCATCCTGAGGAGGCGGCGCGCGCCGCCTCC
>NW_010539317.1:2483-4686 GCF_000687285.1 Phaethon lepturus | reverse complement strand
GTTAGGGAAGCCGACGTCCCCCCGCCGAGGCAGGAGGAACGTCCTCCCCTTCTTCCCGCGAAGCTCAGCTCCTTCGACCCCATCCCAGGGGCACGCCGGGACGAGCCATGGCTGCGCAGAGCCCGGCGGAGAGCCTGCGGAGCGAAGCCTCCTGCCCCGTCTGCCTGGGTTACTTCCGAGACCCCGTCTCCATCCCCTGCGGCCACCACTTCTGCCGGGCGTGCATCGCCCGCTGCTGGGACGGGCTGGAGGCACCGTTCTCCTGCCCGCGCTGCCGGCAGACGGCTCCGCGGAAGGGTTTCCGTCCCAGCTGGGAGCTGGCGAATATTGCCGAAATCGCCAGGCAGCTGAGCCTGCGGGCAGGAGGAGGAGGAGGAGGAGGATGGGAGGATCTGTGCGGGCAGCATCGGGAGGCTCTGAAGCTCTTCTGCAAGGAGGACCAGCAGCTCATCTGCGTGGTGTGCGACAGGTCCCGGGCTCACCGCTTCCACGCCGTGGTCCCCGTTGAAGAAGCCGCCCAGGAATATAAGGTAAAGCCCGGAGACCGGCTCCCATCTCCCCAACCTTCGTGGAAAATCCCTTTCCAGGGGCAAAACGCGGCCGTTTGGCTGCGGCCGCTCTCCACGCGGCTCCGCTGCAAGCGGGGGTCTTCGGGTCTCGCTTACCCACGTGCTTCCTCTTTGTATTTTTTATTGTGGACATCGGTTTTTCAAAATTTTCCTACTGGGATTCCCCCCCCTCCCCCTTTTAATTTATTGATCTTTTGCCAACGGCCTGGGAGAAATAGAAAAATTCCTTCTTAGCCTTTTTCCTCTTCGAACTCCGCTATCGACTCGACTGTCCTGAAACACTGAAGATAAGTATCCAAAATAACGTAAAAATGACTCGGAGGTCCTGACTGCGTATCCGTGCCCCTGTTCGCCGTTGCGTTCGCAACGTGCAAGCCGTTGGCGCTGAAGGCTTTCGTGGGTTCGAAAAGCAACTTGCCTAAACGCACGCTAAATAAACCCAGGGAGGGTTGTTAAATACAGATGCGTTTACCCCAGAGCCGCCGAGTTCCGGAGGCTGGGAGTGGTTTTGGGGGAAATCTCGCTCTGCGCTTATCTTGCTCTTACACGCTTCCTGGGACGCGGGTGTTTTGCTCTTCTGTAGGATTTTTCCCCACGCTTGCAGCAAGGTTGGTGTTTGCAGGTTGCATTTCTTTGCCTAGGGCTTCAGAGCAGCGTAGGTCGCTTGTGGATCATCTTCCTCCTCCTCTTCCTCCTCCGCTTCGTGCGGAGCGGCCAGCGTTCGGGCAAAGCCTCTCCCATCTAAGACGAGGGCAGAAGTAATTTTAGCGCAGAAAAAGGCTTTTTCGCAGTTCCTCCAAGAACATTTAATTTTCCTCAGGAGGAAATCCAGGCTCGCCTGCAGGCTTTAAAGGAGGAGAGAGAGAAATACCTGGAGAGCAGAAAAACCGGAGTAAGGACGAGCTCGTACCTGGTAGGTGCCCTCCGGCACGCGCCCCAGCATTGCGGGTGTGTTTTGAGGCCGGATCTCGCACGTTCGGTCTGCGGAGTGTCCGGGCGCCGGCCAAGCCTGTGCTTATCTGCCGGGGCTTCGCTTCGGCTGGAGCCTGCACCGGGGAGATAATATTGCAGCAACTCTGCGGGGGAGCTGGTGGGGGCAGACATAGAGAAATGGGCTGGAAGGTGTTTTGGTTCTCTCCCGAGCCCAGAGAGTCGTGGTGAACGGCGTTAAATCCGGCTGGCGGCCGGTCACACACGGTGTTCCCCAGGGCTCGGTTCTGGGGCCGGTCTTGTTCAATGTCGTTGTCGATGACCTGGATGAGGGGATCGAGTGCTCCCTCAGTCAGTTTGCAGATGACACCAAGCTGGGTGGGAGTGTTGATCTGCTGGAGGGCAGGAGGGCTCTGCAGAGGGATCTGGACAGGCTGGGTCGATGGGTCAAGGTCAACTGCATGAGGTTCAACAAGGCCAAGTGCCAGGTCCTGCACTTGGGTCACAACACCCCCCGGCAACGCTCCAGGCTTGGGGAGGAGTGGCTGGAGAGCTGCCCGGGGAGAAGGACCTGGGGGTGCTGGTCGACAGCCGGCTGAACATGAGCCAGCAGTGTGCCCAGGTGGCCAAGAAGGCCACCAGCGTCCTGGCCTGTACCAGCACTGGTGGGGCCAGCAGCAGCCGGGCAGGGCGATGAGCAACGG
>NW_010539317.1:1576-2132 GCF_000687285.1 Phaethon lepturus | reverse complement strand
GGAGGTGGTGGAGCCACCATCACTGGAAGTGTTCAAAAAACCTGTGGACGTGGCGCTTCAGGACATGGTCTAGGGGACATGGTGGCGCTGGATTAATGGTTGGACTTGATGATCTTGAAGGTCCTTTCCAACCTTAGTGATTCTGTGAAATCTCCCTCTTACTGAGCCCAGCTGAGGTTGCACCTTTTGGTTTTGCTTCCAGGCTGAGCTCCCCGAGTACTCCCTGCTACCACCTAAATCCCCGGCGCGACGGCTCGCGGTCAGATTCACCCTTGTTTTGACGGAGTGTCACTGAGGATGGGGTATCCCGAGACCAGCCCGGTGGCCTTGAAGCACTAATCTGTTTTTCTTGGGTTTCACGGGGTTTTTCTGTAGCCCCCGGCACCTCCTGCCCACCTTGCAGAGCTTCACCTGAGGCCGCTCTGATTCCTCCTGCGACGGTCTGGGGGTTGTCGCAGCCCCGCAGGCTGCGCCAGCCTCGGGGACGTGCCGCCGAGAGAAGCCAGAACGGTGCCAAAATGATCCACGAGGGATGTTTTCGGGCCGCGCTAGAGCC
>NW_010539317.1:422-1556 GCF_000687285.1 Phaethon lepturus | reverse complement strand
GATCCACTAGTGCGTTTTTGGGCCAGCGCTAGAGCCGTAGAGACTGCTGCGGCACCCCTTCCGCCGCGCAGGGGGGTCTCCTGCCCCCTCTCCCATCCCCTTTGTCCCCATCTCTCGTGTCGGCAGGAAAAAACCAAAAACGAAGGGAAGAGGATAGCGCGCGAGTTCGAGGAGCTGCGCCGATTTTTGAAGGACCGGGAGCACCTCCTCCTGACCCAGCTGGCCGACCTGGACGGGGCCGTCGCCAGGGCCCGGCAGGGAGCGGTGGCGAAGGTCTCGGAGGAGATGTCCCACCTCGACACCCTCATCTGGGAGATGGAGGGGAAATTCCAGCAGCCGGCGAGCCAGTTCCTGCAGGTGGGAGCCCAAAGCCTCCGGAGCCGGCGGGGGAAAGGAGGGGTAGAGCGAAGCCTGAGACCCGGGAGCCCAAATTCTGCCCCGTGGGGACTCCCTGGGGTCTTCTGGTGTGGCTGGGGGATGGGAAGGGTCTTCTCTGCTATTGCCTCTAAAAACAAAAGTTTTTAGACATTTATTTTTGTTAGAAGAAACGACATTTTTGTTGTTCCTCTTCCCCAACCGTCTCTCCTCTCTCTTCCCACCTTTAGGACATCAAAAGGCTCCGGAATAGGTAACGCGGCTCCTTCTCACTTTCCCCGCGCTCCGGAGAGGTCCGGACGCCCCCGGGGGCAATCCCGAGGTGGGGGTCCCAAAGCGGATGGCTGTAGGCGGGCGCTCAGCCTCCCCTCGCGGTGCTTTGCCTTCGGAAGCGCCCGTTCGACGGCCGCCGGGGGGAAGCAGACTGCAAGGAAACCGGGCAGGGGCCGGGGGCTTGGGTTTGCTCCCGGAGGAACCTCCTCGGTCCCACCCCGCAGCCTCTCCTGCGTTGTTCAACGAGGACAAAAGGAGCCGCCGATTCACCTAGGACAAAGGGACCCGCCGAATCTCCCACGCAGGTTTTTCCGCCTTCTTTGCAGTTGCGAGGTGATGGAATTCAACCCTCCGGTGGAGGTGTCGGCGGCTCTGGAAAGGCGACTGGAGGACTTCGCTCGGAGAAACGTCCTCGTGAGAAGCGCGCTGAGGAGATGCCAAGGTACGGCGCGGGGACAGGAGGGCCACGGGGCTCCCGTGTGCCGG
>NW_010539317.1:0-330 GCF_000687285.1 Phaethon lepturus | reverse complement strand
GTTACTCTCAGAAATAAATGCGGCTGAAACTTTTAACCAGAGGAGGACACCGACAGTTTTTCCCGGGGCAAAAATAGCGGGGAAGTGGAGGGGAGAGAAAAACAAGCTCAGCAAAGGCATCTCCTCACCCGTGTCCCACGAGAAAAGCGGATTTGGTGGGGAAAATTGAGGTTCAGGTGGGGGCAAAGCCAGGGAAGGGGTGCTGCGGCGGGGGGAGAAATCTGGGGAGACATCTCTCGGGGGGTTTAGCTCGGCCAGGAGGTTCGTCTCCCCGGGCTTCGGGAGAGCTGTGTAGCTATCGCGGCATCGATACCCGCACCAAAGCGGGTC
>NW_010539316.1:0-3188 GCF_000687285.1 Phaethon lepturus | reverse complement strand
GCCCAGGGAAGTGATGGAGTCACCATCACTGCAGGTGTTCACAAAACATGTAGACATGGCACTTTGGGACATTGTTTAGTGGGCATGGTGGTGTTGGTTTGATGGTTGGACTTTATCTTAGAGGTCCTTTCCAACTTTAATGATTGTATGATTTTATCTCATTTAGATCTGAGCTCTCTATGTTAGCGATACAGGAATAAAAAAAGCCATGCCCCAAACTGCAAACTTCTCCTGCCTTCTGTGCCATGTTCGCCAGTTACTGATGCCCCAAGGCCTTTAGAAAAAAAACAATCTCTGTAACATATCTGAGTTAGGTAAACTTAAATGTAATTGTCTACCACTTTACATGTCTTAGTGAATAAATGAAGTCACATGTACTAATCCATATATGGATTAAGTCCATTGTGTCTTCTGTCTTTGCATTCCTCCTTTCTTAGCCACTGTCTGGGACAATTAAGATTTTAATTAAAGACTTTAAAGACTGATCTTACAAGGGCCAGGCACTCTGAGGCTTGAGCCCTGTGGATCCCCAGCTCATGCTATGTGTTAGCAGAAAGTGGGAGAAGGACAGACAGGAGGATGGATACAGGAGAGTCACTGGAAAGAGGGGCTGGGCTGTGCCAGCACTGAGGACAGCAGGGGAGAGGGGAAAGCAGAGGAGCTTTTATGGCTAAAAATCATAGAATAGTTTGGGTTGGAAGGGACCTTTAAAGGTCATCTAGTCCAAACCCCCTGCAACGAGCAGGGACATCTTCAACTAGACCAGGTTGCTCAGAGCCCCATCCAACCTGACCTGGAATGTTTCCAGGGATGGGGCATCTACCACCTCTCTGAGCAATCTGTTCCAGTGTTTTACCACCCTCAAAAAAACCCAAAAGTGTCTTTTTCCTTTTCCCCGTAGATCCCCGGGGGAGAAGCCAGTCCCCAGCTGGGGACAGACGTGCCAGAGTGAGCTTGAGGGGGCTGCACACATTGCCCCACACCTCTCCATCCATCTCCTTCCCATGTTACTGGTTTTATGCCTTGCACAATCTTATCTGCAAAACAACACAGGCTCCGTAATGTCCCTCATTACAGCTGTTTGCAAGGGAGAGGGATGTGGGGAAAAGGGGTCCCGATGCAAATGGGGAACTGGGAGACCACAAAGGTCCTCCTTTTCTCCTCCAGCACAGGAAAGGGCCCCAGCACCCGTGGGGCAGGCTGGGAGACCAGCGCACTGGCCTTTCCCACAGGGTGATTCAGCAGAAGAGCTGGGGCTTTTCCCTCCTCACGTGACTCTTGTCACTTGCACCCTTGTGGTGCAGCACCCAGAGAAGGAAACCGAAAGCAAACACAGTGGCTTTTTGGGCACAAGCCTGGGGATGAGGGAAATGCCCTCTGCACCACCAGAATAGGAAAGCAAATGCCTTCCTCCCCTTGCAGGAAAGTCCACCCAGCTCTTTCGGGCAGCACCATGCACTGGAGGAAACGGTGAGGTTTGCAAGTGTCATGGTTTAACCCCAGCCAGCAACTAAGCACCATGCAGCCACTCACTCACTCCCCCACAGTGAGATGGGGGAGAGAATTGGAAGAGTAAAAGTGAGGAAACTCATGGGTTGAGATAAAGGCAGTTTAATAGGGAAAGGAAAAGCCGTGCACACTGACCAGTCTGGGTCAGCTGTCCTGGCTGTGTCCCCTCCCAGCTTCCCGTGCACCCCCAGCCATCTTGCTGGGAGGCCAGCACAAGAAGCTGGACAGTCCTTGACTGCTTAGCAACAACTGAAAACATCAGTACGTTATCAACATTTTTTCATCCCAAATCCAAAACAGCAAGGCACAGCAGGAGAGACACAGGTGAGTGCCATTTGTGCACCAAGAGGAGGCAGGTGAGCAAGAGGGCAGGATTGTGCTGTGGCATGAGCCGGGTGGGAGGTTCCAGCCATGCTGCTGCTGCAAGCACCCAGCCCAGCACTCAAACACAGAGCAATGCATGTGGGCTTGCAATGTGGATATAAATGCTTAACTCACAAGCTCCTTCCTCCAGCTCAGCCTACCCTGCAGCGACTAGCTGACGTGTCCGTGCACTGTCAGGCAGCACAGGATTTTGGGTGCCTCTGGCATTCCCCATGTCAGAGCACTCCCAAGGAGGACATCCAGACTGTGATTTCTGGCCTGACTTGTCTTTCTGGGAGGCAGGCTCGCTTTGAGCTGCCATGCAGTGACCGTGAAGCCGGCTGTGTTTGTAAAAAGGTGGACCACTTGATGCAAACTTTCCAGTTTGGAGGTTATGGCTTCCCCCTCCCACTATGAGCTCCACTGCAGCTCCACTCCATCCATAGAGAGGTTACATCCAGCCCAGCCCACACTGCTGTCTTACTGGGGTTTTGGAGGGGTGTTTATCCTCAGGGTAGGTTGAAGATAACAATACCAGTTTAAGACTAGTTGCATATACATATTCGCTACACATACAACCCATTCCCTTAAAGCCCAGGTGCTGGGTAGGAGGAACAGAGGGGTTTATAGGTGACCCACTCCAGAGACTGCTGCTCTTAATGAAAATTCTGCATTTCACCTTTGCCATCCACATTTTCCTTGCAAAGGGGCAGGAAAAAAAAAGCACATCTTCCAAGATACCAAAGCAGGTCCTATACAACACCTTCTAACACTTCTTAAATGCTTTAATCCCGTTCACACTGAATGACAGTTCTTAGAGGGTGGTATTTTACTGCTAGCTTAGATGCACATCTGGACAGCGTTAACACTTAATCTTTGACTGTGCTCTGCAGGACAACCTTGTCCCTGTGATGCCAGTTCCAACTGTGGACTAGACAGACTTTAGCACAACAGAAATAAATACCTAGAGGAGTACTAAGGATACGATTTATTTTCAAAATCACTATAAAACCCCAAACAAAACAATTTACGGCAATATTTACATAACAGAGACAGCAAATTGAAAAATGTACAATCTATTTCATGTTATTGCACTCACTTTTTATAATATACAAGGCATTTTAAACAGTTTTCATTAAAAGAAGTTTTATTTTTATAAATAAGTGTAAACATACAATATCCTACAAGAAGTATATCAGTCTAATACACAAAACCTACCTAGAGTGGGATCCCAATTTCTCACATGATCTAGTATACTGATTCAAAAAAGTTAAACTTAAGAAATTTATACTCAATAACATCAAAGTGTTATTAAG
>NW_010539315.1:755-1039 GCF_000687285.1 Phaethon lepturus | reverse complement strand
TGGCGCTGAGGCTTGGGGAGGTTTCCTGGGGAGAAGCAGAGCTGAAATGGAAAAGGAGGGGAAATGAAGTGAGAAAGAGAAGCTGGGGAAGGTGGGTGCTCAAAAGAAAACCGTGCAGGAGGCTGGAGGAAGCAGCCCACGAGCACAAATGGACAACCTGGTCAAAACTGTATAGAAAATGCCAGGAGCAGCTGGAGGGTCCCAATGCTGATGGCTCTGCAGCTTTCCCTCCTGGCTGGGGGCTTGTTCTCGTTGCAGTTTTCCCCCACCAGCCACGTGGCTGG
>NW_010539315.1:411-659 GCF_000687285.1 Phaethon lepturus | reverse complement strand
CAGATCCTGCTGTAGGTGATGCCCGTCTCTCCCTTGTAACTATAGAAAGCCCTGGATAGATTATCCTCGCCAGACTTAACCTTTGGAAGTACTCCTCTTCCTCCTCTCTTCTAATTCACCTCAGAATGAGGTGAGAGGGAAGGAGAGGTGGTTCATTGCACGAAATTATGTCCGCGGGTTGGGGAGATGTAGAACAGCCGCGGTCTGCCCAGCCCCGGGGTTCAGGGGCCTTACCTGCCTCTCGCGAC
>NW_010539315.1:0-235 GCF_000687285.1 Phaethon lepturus | reverse complement strand
GGGGCCGGGGGCGAGCCTGCGGCAGCCGGGGCGGCCGCCTCGCGAGGTAAAACGGGCGGCCCTGCAAGCGCTTGCTGTTTGCGGTGAGCAGCACCGGCAACAGCTGCTATAAATTTCCTTGTCTTCTATTTCTTCCTCCTCGCCCCGGGTTTATGTTTTGTTGTTCCAGTTGGGGCTCAATGTGCTTTCCAGTTTCCTCTCTTTTTCTCTTTGACTGTGCTTTGATTTTTTTCAT
>NW_010539314.1:0-6236 GCF_000687285.1 Phaethon lepturus | reverse complement strand
GGGGGAGGGGAAGGGAAGAACTGACTCCGCTGTAGGAAAACTCAGTTATGCAGACTATTATTAGAACCAATGAAAACAACTCAGCTATGTATCCTGTATCACAGAAAGAGGCATAAGCCCAGCTTTCCAAAGTACCAAAGACTTTGACTCAATCCAGCCCAGCATGTTTGCATGGGTCCATTTTCGGGAAGGGACTGGTCACTCGTTTCAATGCTTTACTGGAGCAGTACCAGAGGGTTTAGTTCTTTGCAGTATCGAGATTTATGTACTGTTCACCACCTCTCTGGTTCCCTCATCTTTGGAGCATACTTTCACTTACAATTTAGAGGCAGACTGCCACCTTCTGAAGCACTACCATTGTTGCCTCTAGAATCTGGATTTTTTTGAATCTTCCAAGCAGCTATAAATCAGTCCTTAAGCTTATTAAGCACAGGAAATAAGACCAGATCTCAGGCTCAGGTAGCGCTTCTGATGGGTGCTGGAAGTACGTATTCTCAAGTAAATATACACGTGACCTGTGTGTCAGTGGAACTTTATCAAGCTGGAACACTGAAATGTAGCAAAACAAGAAAGTAATCAAATGTCACTAATTATGATGGACTGTCTTCTACAGACGGTATCTTGTATCATCTGCTGGGAATCTTTGATGTTTATCCTGAGTTTTAGGACAAACTGCCTAACCTCAAGTTGTAATTCTAGGCACATTTCAGTTTCTAAAGCTCTCCCCAGGCACTTCAGTGCAGAATCTCTTTGATTCACTGCAAAAGGAAGTTTGACATATCTTATTATGAAGAAATACTTCATTTGAAAATGTACAGAGGAGCTCTAGGAAAACAACAGCAAACTTGGAAAACCTTGTCAACTGTGCAGCCCTGCTACAGGTCCACCTGACAAAACCAAAATAATATTTCCCATTAACAGTGAAGTTTGCAAACAGCTGTGAGTGGAATCTGTGAAGGTACTCTTGCTATAAGGCCGTTAGCCAGAAAATGATGAGAAATTATAAATTTGCTATGCTGCCCTGAGAACACTTACAGAGAATTCAGTGGTCTGACTCATTGTTAATAACCCTCTCACCTCTCTTAGTTGCTGTGGGAGAAACATAGGTGGATATTTATGCAACGGGTCTTGTGGTACCAGTTTCTCTGAGTCAGTGTAGAAGACATTTCACAAGTGAAGTGACTGAATCCCAGATTGCATGAAACCAGTCTGTCAAAACCTTATATCCGTTTTGTCCTTCTCAGCAGAATATTGTAATTTATGTGAAATCAGTGGAGTAATGCCCATTTACCAAAGGCTTGGATTTAGTTTTTATCCCCTTCTTTTCTCTTCCATTCATTGTTCTCCTATTTCGCTCACATCTACAGTGGCATCTTACACATCCAGATGTGGCTGCTATTACACAGACTATAAATCAGATTGTTGATTCGCCTAAGCGTTTCACATTTTCTGAGAATTCCCTGTGATGTCGTAGCCTTTTCCTTTCCTCACATAGAAAACTGTAAACGTGCTCCCTATTTAGTTCAACAAGTTGAGACTCTTGCAGTGAATAGGCTGGGGGCAGGGGAAAAATGAAGAAATGGACACTCTTTATCCATATGTTCTTTTATTTGTTAAATTTATCAAACCAACCTGTCAGCCTTTTTGAGTAGAAAGGTCATTAATGGTGAGTGCAGGGGTGCATGGGATACTGGAAGCAAGCTCAACCCTCATAGCTTCTCATCATCCCCGGTACCACTGTGTTCTCCTAGCACTGTTGAGGCTTACTCGTGCTTGGGAGGCACTCCAGTGACAACCAGCTGGAGGGAAGCTGGCAGCCTCACAACCTCAGCCTGCTCTTATGAAAACTCCGGGGATGCTTAGGAGAGAATCACACAGATCTTAGTGTCACTCCCAAGCGGTCATTCCCATCTTCAGCTTTTTTCCTTTTTTTCCTTTTTTTTTGGTGGGCCAACTATTGAATGAATATTCTCCCTCGCCATTTTATGGCTAAAAAAAGCCTGTAGTTTGCAAATCTCACTGTTTTGTTGTAAGCCATGACTGACATGGTGAGACAAATCAATGCCTTCAACAGCCAGACACTGGGAAGGACTTGCTAGCTATATGAGCAGCCTGGCTGACCAGGTGCTGCATTTCTGTAACAGAGAGGGCGTGAAACGGAGTCAGCCCCAGAAACAGAAACATTTTCCATAAACGTTTTCACATGTCATCCTTTTGTTTTCCTTGGGGGCATTTTTTATTGTCTACATAAGCAAGATAATCCAGCTACAAGAGTAGTCTCAAATTTTCTCTTCCTCCCACAAAGAAGAATCTTCAAATTCTTCAAAATTATTTTTTTGTGCTATACAAAATATTGTCCTATGGGGGGGAAGGTTTATACCCCACTGAATAAGAATGATTTTAAATGCAAATTTTACTTAACTGAATGCTCAGAAAGGAGGTAGTAAGTTCATTGTAATATTCCTTTTAATAGTTCATAGCGTGGGGGTTGCGATGCTTCTCGCTGTGCAGGCCAAGGTGTCTCATAGCGCGATTGGAGTGAGTACAAGGAAAGGCAACGAGTGGTGCTCCTCTCAGACACGGCGTATGGGCTCAGCCTAGCAAACGTGCTGACGGCACCATGTCACCAAGTGGCCTGACCACAACCCGTTGATCCTCCGGTGCTCCACGATGTCACCAAGTGGCCTGACCACAACCCGTTGATCCTCCGGTGCTCCACTTAGGCAGTAGTCCATTAACCGACTTACCTGACAATCGGGCAGAAACGTTTCGCATGTTCTTCCAGCTCCAGCACAAACACCAAAAGTCTACAGTTTTTAATATTATATGCAGCTGCCTTAACAGTCACATGGCAATGTAGCATTTTTTTTTTCTTTTTCTCACTCACTGTCATGCATGTAAATGAGGATGTGAGGGTGGGTAGATACAGACAGCTGTCAGTTACCTCATATTCTAACTTCTTAGCAATAAAGTCATTCAGAAATACAGCTTCGTTTGAAAGAAATGGAAAAAAGCCTCTTTGACATGATGGTATCTCCTTCATAGGTGTGCTGAAGAAGGAGACCTAATTACTAGCTGTATGCCAACAGACAGATAAAGTGTAAAAAGATAAAGTGTAAAAAGTTACACCCTAACAAGGGGACCAAGAGGTGAAGAGGAACATAAGAAGATAGAGAGACTGTGCTTTTTTTGTTACAAGGAGATCGGTACAAATCTTTGGGAAAATGTGTTGAATGACTGGCCTTTAGGTCACCATAGCTAGTAGGTATATAGCAATCTAAAAAAAAAGGGGGTATTTTTGACCAGGCATTCAATTAATAGGATTTAATATAATAAGTGTTGCCACCTGCTCCACCTACAATTGTATTAATAACAAAGTGCACAGAGATGCTGTGACCTCTGTCTGCAGCAGCACGTTGGAGAATTCAGGAGGAATTCTCTGCTGCTTGTAAATGCTCTTTCTTTCTTTGGAGACGTGCACAGGTGAATAATATCTGTAGGAACTGATAGAAGCAGCTCACCAAGATGAAGTGTTCTTAGATTTCTGTCATGTCAAAAACATCTGCTTCCTTCTTAAACTATTGAATGAATATTCTCACACAGCACTACTGAAGCATGCGGTACAGCTTCACTAAAAGCCTTCCACTGCCCTCCAGATACACTTAAGAAAATAACTCTAAATGGAAGGATGATACACACAATAGCTAAAGGGAATGCAATCACATTCAGAGAAGATGAAGAAATCATAAGCAGCCACCTGCATTTCTAGAAAGTCCTTGGGCTCTTGCTATTGGCAATTCTAGCAAAACACTTCACAGCATACACCCGTGTCTGCTCCCAAAGGTTTCAGGCTGAACTACAGGCTCTGGCTTGCATTGCTCCTGTGAGACTAGCCAACCTCCATGAAAGCGGTTACTTAGGAATAGGAAAAACTATTAGAAATAAGTAGTAGCCAAGAAATTCTTCCCCAGGAACTGAAGTGAAACTTTCTTAAGCATTAAAAAAACCCGAACAAACAAAGCAGAGGAACTGCAGGAGAGCCAAAGGGTGGATCCCCAAGACTGTTGTCTGTGCGTGTCAGGGTACCCCAGCAGGCCAGCCCCAGCTGCTCACATAGGGACCTCAAGTATAGATTTTGCTTGTGCCATGGGGCAGAGGGAGAATTTCTGTCCTGAGGACAGTGTTTGAAATAAGATTGGGAAGAGCTGGTCATGATTGTGATTGTTCAATACTGTCTTTCAGAAAAAAATAGAAAGCACTTTGGCAGTCAGAAGCAAGAAACATGATTAGCCTTGTACAAGGTTATCAGTGGAAATATATATTGGAACATCTATTGACTTTGATCTAACCATACTCTGGTTCTACAAATCTTTGATTTCAGATTTCCTTCCTTCTAGAAAGTTTAAATAAAGATCATTTACCTCCTTCCTATATTCCAGTTGCATTAATTTCCAACTTTGAGGTAAGCTCTTAAAAATTATGCTTTTATCTTTACTTTTCACCTGTAAATAGGCAGGTTCCCACACTGGGCAGATGGACTGTCCCCTAACTTGGCAGCGGCTGAGTACTATAAGTATCCCAGGGAACTCTCTCCTAATCCTCCCAGCTAAAGTGCTGCTGAGCACAACTCTCCCAACTGTTTTTGCTCCATAACACCTTGACTATTTGACCCTTGAGATCCACAACAAAGCCTGAGCTGAAACATCAAACAGTATATTCTTAAAACACCAACACATCAAATTCTTCATAAAAGAAGTATAGGTCAGGGGTAAATTTTTAAAAACCCTTTCCTTTTTCTATGAATAAGACCTGGATTTTTCAAGTGTGTAAAATCCTGGAGTAAAGGCTCTTCCTAGGGTCTTTTTCTCCTGTAGAGTTACTGCCTCCTCAATAAGAAAAAAAGGTGTTCTTGTTTAAGGCTATGGGGGGCATACTGAGCTTCCCATCCCCTCTCTTAAATGTTCTGCCTTTCTTTCCCTGAAAAATCCTGTTGAAAGAAGTATATTTCTTAGAGTGAAATTCAGAGAGAAGGACTAGAATAGCTTCCTGCAGGCAGTTGCCAGGTTGATATATCAAAGCGATATTGCTTTCTGAATTGAGTGGCACCAATCAGCAGCAACTGTCAGTCTGGGGATGTAATAACTGTGGTGCCAGTCGTCAGGAATCTAAATGAAAGTTTGAGCTGTACTTGTATATTTAAAGTGCCTGTTGGCTCGGGGAGGAGAACAGGAAGAGGGAAGGGCTTTGCTGTCAGTGTCAAGGAAAGGATGGCATTAGAAAAAAAATTTGGTGAAGCACAGAGCACCTGGATTTTCTTCCTGGTGCAGTGTGAGAGTCAGACTGAAGTCATGGCATGAAATGGATCTCACATCTGTGCCCTCCATAATTCCATGTCCTGTTAACTAACTTTCTGAAGAGAAGGTGAAGATTCGTATAAGCCTGTCACATTTGTCACACTGACATCTTATTGAACTGCCTCTCTGGACCCTAGTCCAAATATAGATCCCTGAAAACTCTGCTTGGCTGCGGTCTGACTCTGTAAAACCCTGACATCTGTAGACACCTGATTTTATAATCAATAAAGTTCCTCAATTCTTACTGAGATGGTGACACAAACTCCTTCGGAGCCCACAAACCTGGCACCCTTCCCTTCATCCTGCCCAGGTGGGGCTCTGGGCACACGGAGGGTTCCCAGGGTGCTGGTCCACGTGAGGAGGGCATAGCAACGGGCTCAGCCACAGCACGCATCTGCAGAACATGGGGCCGAGAGAGCCCGTTTCCACCCTCCCAGGAAACTCCTCTAGTGTCCAGGTTGTCACCGAAAGCACGGCTGTTTTGTCCCTCCTGTTGAAGCTGTTTCCCTCACATTACTGAGATATGCCTAGTGTGAGGGTTAGGACTTTCAGGTGAAGTCAGAGAAGGAGGATCAGGCTCTGGTTTCTGCTTCCAGGGCTCTTTCAGGATACTGTCATATTAGTACTGTACAACACAAAGAAACACTAAGCTACAGGAGGCTCACAGGCTCTCATCCTGCTGGGGGACTTCAGCCACCCTGACATCTGCTGGAAAAGTAGCACGGCGAGCTGTAGGCAATGCAGGAGACTCCTGGAGTGCATGGAGGGTAACTTCCTGTGCCAGGTAATAGACAGCCCTACCAGAGGGGATGCCATACTGGACCTGTTGGCCACCAGTGCATGTGAGCTAGTTGGTGACGTCAAGATTGGAGGCAGCCTGGG
>NW_010539313.1:519-763 GCF_000687285.1 Phaethon lepturus | reverse complement strand
CCCCACCACGGACCCACCAACCCCACCATGGTCCCACCAACCCTACCATGGACCCACCAGCCCCACCACGGACCCGCTGGACCCACCATGGACCCACCAACCCCACCACGGACCCACCAGCCCCACCACGGACCCACCAACCCCACCATGGACCTGCTGGACCCACCACGGACCCACCAGCCCCACCATGGACCCACCAACCCCACCATGGACCTGCCGGACCCAAAATGGACCCACCAGTCCC
>NW_010539313.1:0-274 GCF_000687285.1 Phaethon lepturus | reverse complement strand
CGCCACAGAGGGGCTAAAGCCACCAAGAAAGGATCAACCCCACCGCAGGCCCACGGACGCCATCACGGGTGGACACCCCACACAACGGACCCCGTCGTGGGTGGGTTGACCCCATCACGGAACCCCACCGCGGGCTGACCTACGGCGTCTTGGCGGGTTGGCCCTACCGCGGACTCCACCACGGGTGGACTGACCTCACCAGAGACGCTCCGAGCCCACCACGGACCCCTCCCCGTGACGGGGCTGACCCGTCAGGGACAGACTGAGCCCACCC
>NW_010539312.1:0-40552 GCF_000687285.1 Phaethon lepturus | reverse complement strand
CTTTTATAATTTTTAATAAATAACATAGGGTAATTTTGGTGGGTTTTTTTAATATTTCCCAAGTAATCTCAAAGAAAATATACACTGCACACTACTTAGGCAAATCCAAATACCTCTGGCAGACAATCAGTACCTCTGCTTGCATTTTGCCTTTTTCTGTTACTGTGACTATTACTGATCAACTAAAAAATAATTATTTGAGGTTTATTTCATTTAAAAGTAATATTAGGGTCTTGAGTGCATTTTCATGCATTTTTAATAGCTTCTTTACTGCACTACATCAAGCAGAGGTGAGGAATTCAGATACACACAGAAAACTGTAACCACAGCACAATGAAAACTGCTAAAGCAGTTGGTTTCTCAAAATTCATTTGTGACAGAGGGAAAATGAAATAAGCACAACCTACCGTCTTAGTCAGACTCCAGGTGTATCACAGGACTGTTTTCATCCTTTTGTCATTTTCATCAAAGTCTTACCTTAATTGAGTATGTACATTTTCATTACTTCTGATTATTGAAAGAAATGAGAAATCAAGGCTAATAACAACACTAAGAACACAGTTATAATAAGTTCAGTAAGACAAGAATATTTGTTGTGAGTTTATATTTAGAACCAGTTACTTCTACCCACAGGAAATTTACAACAGTTAAATTGTTGCAGAAATAAATGCCTTCAAAACAATGTTGACTCACTACATGTTTTTAAAAATTAAAAAAAAAAGTTTTCCCTTACTAATACAATGAAAAAACATGGATTTGTTTTTCCGAACCTTGTTCTCTTGTAATCCTGAGCCCGTGTATTTCAGTGTACTAGAAGAAAGCAACCATGCAGGGTGTCAGCACTGAAAACTTCTGGTACGGATTTTGTTTGCCGTTGATACACAAAGCTGGCTCAACAGCTTTGTGGTAGTACACAAAAGTTGCAATAGCTACTGCAACTTAAAAAGATATCAACACGCTAGAACTTCAGCACTGAAAATGCTTCTGTCTTCTGAACAGGAGGGGAGATCCTTGATCTAGAAATATCAAGCTGTCGCAGTCTCTAAGGTGGTTAATAGAGGAAACATACAGACTAATCCAGAAGTGCAACAGAATTAGTCTTGAAACAGTGGTCGATGGAGATCATTTCACTAAAATACTAAGAGGACCCTAAAGTACTGCTCGGTCACTATTGGCAGCGGAGCTCTGTGTTGGAAACGAAGACGCATAAGCAACTGGTCTGGAACTTGGTATTTCCAAGCTGGAGACGCACCACGTAGACACACAGATTAGTCTGCGCTAGCAGCGGTCCTTGGGCCACTTTGAAGCTATGTGTTAGCCTTGCAGACTAACAGTTGCAATTAGAAATCAGGATATATTTAATTATCTTGATTTCGAACTCTGTATTGATTCTTAGGACTGACTCTTTGAAAGTCAAGAAATCTCTACTCAAGACAATGAAATATTTTTAGCGGTTTTGATGTATTTGCACATTTACAGATGCTGTGGTCATCACGTGTGCCACATATCTAGCTGAGTCATAAGCTATGGCTCTTACAGCCCTCACGGGCTAAACAAACATAAGTCAAAGCATGGCAATAGCATAAGTGAAGAGGAGAGTGATCAGGTGTAGGAACTACACATGAAATGTCACACTACCCAATAATCAATGTCAAATCATCCCTTTATTTGGGCCTCATTGCTAAGTGGTAGGTTAAAAAAAAAAAAGGATGAATGAGGTGGGAAGTAGATGAATTTTAGTAAACTTAAGCACAACTTTCAACATTGCACAGCAGCCTACATCAGCATTGATGTCATTGCATAGTGGCTTTGCTGAAGGATGCAAGGAGAATTCAAGGAGAATTTGTTTTCACTGATATTTCTTTGGATATAATTTTTATGCCAATGGATTAAAAAGAGCTGAAAGACAGTGCTCCCTCGGAAAAATTTCCTGTCTCCCTCAGGAAGAATGAGCTGTTTTCTTCTGGATGTCTGTTGTTCTGCCCTAGTCTTTCCTTGGACTGGTCTTTGAAGTTAATCCCCCCCTTCTCCAACCCATCATACGTCTGACACATAGAATGTGACAAACTTTGAACTTCAAAGGTTTGCCCAACCAAAGTGGAGAGGTCCAACTAATGAAAAAGAAAGAGTGATGGAAAAAAAAAAAGAGATACTTTGTTTAAAAAGTGAGGACCACCTGGAGCACATAAAAATCAGGTAATCTGGTTCACAGCATTACTTACACAGTTTGCGATATTCCCATTGCAAAGCACATCCTGGAATATCCCTGAATTAAAAGTTCAATTTTCTGGGGTGGTTCCCATCCGTGCTGATCCACTGCTGTAATTGGAGTTTTAAAAATGGCACAACTGATCAGTTAAAAGAATGTGTATGAAGTTAATTTAACATTTTAAATAGAGTGTATGGTAGAGACGATGATATTTGAAGATAGCGAGCAAAATTAGCATCAAGTACATTAACTAATTCCTCAGATTTTCTGAGAATTAAGCATTTTAATACTCTGCAATATTAAGGATAATAATGATTCCTTTAGTTTCTCTAACAGAGGAGATGGAAGACTATAGCAGGTTTTTGAGAAATACTAGTTATTTTAAAATAAAACAAAACAACCTTTTTTTCATAAAGTGGAAGATAACAAATACTTTTGAGCTACATAGGTATAAAAGTAAGCTGCAGCACCTTTTACCCAAGTGAGGACCACTTCAAAACAAAGTTGTGATGTAACATGAAACTATTTTGGAAGCTCCTGTCAAAACATTTGAGCCTGAGCATGCAAGTCCTTCCCCCATTTCCACCTTCACTGTAGGGACAGGGGTTTATTTCAATGCATTATGCACTGGAATGATATGAAAAGTCAATGTCCAGGACTGTAAACAACAAATACGCAAATATTTTCTGATTTGGGGTCCTCATGTCAGCTTGATGCCTTTAACAGCAGTAGAACTGAGAATTTCATTTGCCTCAGCAGTCTCCTCACCGCTATAGTGTCCAGTTTTGTGCAGCTACCTGGAGAACAGTACATAGATGGCATGTTTCTTCTCAAGCTTTCTTTCAACCTTAAATGCATCCCCTCAGCTACAAAATACCCTGTCCTTCTATCTTGGGCTACAGGCAGGCAAAACACGCACGTGGTATTTCCCTAAGTGTGATTGATCTTTATTCCATCAAATAAATAGCAAATATAATTGAAGATGTACCCTTCAACAGATAAATTTTAGGCAACATTTAAATTTCAAGTAACTGAAGCTACAGAATATATCTAAACCAAGAAAATTTTACCTATGCAATAGCACAAAAGAAAAAATGAAACTGAAAAATGTGTTGTATAGTACTGATTTAGGAAAGGATATTTCATATTTAGGAAAGGATATTTCATATTTATAAATGGTATCTAAGGTCGAATGTAACTGAGAGCAAAATCTGACCTGCATTTGACTTCAGTGTGCAAGGACTACGTATTACTGTGTTCGGGTTATTTCAGCTCCTTGCTTAACATGAATTTTAGAAGTAACCATATGCCACCAAGACGCCTCTAAACTGAATACAGCATTAAAATAAATGTGATAATACCCCTGCATATAATTACCTACCTGGATAAAATGTATTAAGTCTGATTCCTTGTCAGAAAGGAATAGAAATTTTTGCAATTCATAGCACTCAGTGCCAATATTCCTCATATTTAAATATTTGAGTATTTAGATGCCTAACCTAATGAACATTATCTAGATAGGTCTTTAATAATCTGACCCATAGATGCAGGTTAAGTGCAAATGGGTCAAAGATTGCACCAAACCCACAAAGCCCAGTGCTGGATTCCCAGCAGTCATGTTTGAACTTATCAGCAATTCACAGTCCTCTTTTTTTCAGATATTCTGTCTCTTATATGTTCATCTTAAAAAAAAACTTTTTAATTTAAAAACATCCAAGTGAAAAAAACCCATGCCTTCCTCTTCTTCATGACCACGCCAGCATCCATACTTCTTGGACACATAACTTTTGTTTCCTTTGTGTCCAATCTTTTGCAAATTACAATCCAGTTAAAGCTCTAACACTTGCAGGTTTTACCAAGACATTTTTCCCTACGTGATGTTTCTCTTGCCTCTTTGTAAGTACATTACCGATGCTCTTTATTGCAGACTATGATTTTAAACTTCTTATCCTTCTGTCTCCCAGAACAAAGACTCACTCTTTGGCTGGATGCTCAGGCAGGTAAAGCCCATTTCAAGGAATCGTCCCATTCCAACATCCTGTTTCTCTCTGTGTCTACATGCAGGTAGCACAAGGGATGACTTAGCTGCTGCCATTTCTCCTTCACCGGTTATTCAGAAACCTCCTATGCTCCCACTGACCCTGATCCTTTTGCTCCCTGATCCGGCCTGTACCTATGAAATACAACCTGTCTTTAAACAAGCAGCCACAATAACTCTTTTGCAGACAAACAATCTGTTCTCTGGATTTTTTTTTAAAGTGTGTTTATATCTGTGCCTGGAAAGGATGGCCTCTTCTTAAATAAGAGTTTGGAATCACATCCACTTAGAGATAATTACCTGTTCATCGAACACTTTCATAATTAAATACATGTATTCTGATCCAAATATACAAGAGGAAAGAATGTGATTTTATTCATGTTAAAATCTGGCCTGAAAAGGAATTCCAATAAATGCTCTCACTACTGAAATATATGATAAAGTATATGCACTTCTTGTTCAATGTTTGCCTGTTTTTTTGTTTGGTTGTACATGTATCAGGTAATTAATCTGCAGCTGTTAGCAATGTGATATTTATGATTAATGTGACTGCTTATGATGTGAGTGTTAGAGATTACCTGGAGGTTTGGCAAGATTCTTGTTTTCTTCTCAAAAATCAAGTGGCATACATAATACACAAAAAAGGAGGAAAATGAATAAAAATATAAACACATCTGAGCACATCTAGACCGTAGTTTGTAATCGTGTTTAAGCACATGGTGAGTGAAACAGTCTTAAATTGCCTGTAGATAGTGACAACAGAAGTGAACTACTACTCATGTTTAACCTTAGAGGGAAGGATTGGTGCCAATTGCTTTTGTTTCCACAAAGAGTCAGAAAAAATGCTTAGAGCCACAGGATCTCTCACACTGGAGCCCCGTGTCCTGCTTTTATCCTCAGGCAGAATACAGAAGATTGCTGAATCACAAATAAAAAAGAAGGAAGAAAAAAAAAAAAAGAAAAAAAAGCATGTTTCCCAAATAACTCATAATCTCAAAAAAATGCCGGTTCCAGAGAGGTTCTGCAAATGAGGGCAGGATGAGGTTTATATGTCACACCCCGATAAAAACCCTGGAAAGCGTGAATTCATCGTTACAGTCATAGCTTATTGCTGCCCCTTCACCGCTATGTGTTCACGGAGACCTGATCCTTCAGAAAACGTTCCCTACCTTGCTGGCTCCACTGGGGATAAACAGCTCATTAAGGGACTAAGGCTCCTTCCTACAAGCCAATATTTTCAGAACTGGGACCTGTACAGAGGCAGCTTGACAAGCACTGGAAGTTGTTTCCTCTTTTGATTGACTGCATTTTCTTCATTATATGAGGAAGGGATTTGTTCTCAGCGTTTTTACGTGGTGCAGACGTTGAGATACCCTGTCACGGATTTCAGGGTTTGGATAGATTAAAATCTTGTTCAAATTGTCTGGTAGATAAAGGCAGTTACAAGCAATCAGCTACTGAAATGTGTAACCCTTCTGAAGAGCAGAAGTTAAAAGCCTAATTACCTTTACAAACCTGTACTGGTGTGTCTCTGCTCATGACAGCTCTTCAGGAAACACCTTTGGATCAGGACTCTGGTTTCCACTTCAGCCCAGGAGCATTTTGGTGGAGGTATTGCTCAGGGCAGGTACTGGACAAGTTCAACCAAGTCCACTGCAGCAGATGTCTGTAACCATGTGGAGCTAAAGACGAGCAAGGAGTGACTTTCGATCCAGAATCCTGTGGCTCCAGAATGGATGTGTCCTGCACAAAGACACCCAGCTCTGCAGTAAGGAAGATGGCGTTTTGCTCCATCTCTTAGCAAGAGGTAGACAGCTTTGCCATGATACCAACACGAGGACCTGTATTCACTATATTTATTTTTTGATGGCAGCTTTAAGTCTGCCTACCACCAACTGACTAATGAAATATATGTCCCAGACCCATTATGGATTTTGTCTGATCTCTGATAGCTTGGGGTTAAGTGCACGCATTTTTGGACTCTGCAGTCTTAAATTCTTTCACATCTACTTCTATGTGTTACAGTTATTAATGCAGGGGATGTGTTAAGTTGGTTCAGCAAGAAGCTTGAATTTTTTGGTGTATTTTAAACTCCATGTTCGTGAATTGTTTTCTTCTGAGTGGGTGAATAATACTATAAAAAGATACATTATGTTTCGAGGTCTGCCTCAGCTTGAAAAAAAAAATATATTTATTTACTCTATATAAACATTCAACAAAAATGTCTTGAAGAGATGGAATAGTGATGATACTACAGCAAAAGATATTTCTCTAGAGGACAATGTTGAACATTATTGAAATAAGTTGTTCATGGGCAACAAAAGCAGCGAGGCTTTGTTTCATATATACTAATTCTCTCTGTCACCGCACGCTAGTATCATTGCTACCGTTTTCCTTATGACATCTGTGTTGGGCAAGAGATGGCCAGCCTGGAGTGAAGTGGCTGCTGGCCAGGTGGCTAGAACATACAGGCGGACTGACCAGGCAACTGCTGTTGGTAGGATGTACAGTGACTAAACTCAGCGCAAAGCTGAGTATGTTTTAACTTTGATGTCCTGCATGCTGTTTCAGAGGCCGTTTAAGCCCTTTCCTCCTTAATCTCGCCGCCGTGGGAACGTGGCTTCAGCTCACTTGATCACCTGCACGCAATGTGAATACCTGCAATAAAACAAATCAAATCCATGCCAGACAGCAGGTGTTTTTTAGAATCAAGTTATCAGGTACCCTTTAATCAAAATGAAACAATACCTGGCAGGTGGGGTCTGCTGCTGTCCGGAGGGGGTATCTGAGCAGGGCGCGGGCGGTCTCCTGCCCGAGGACGCTCTGCACGTGCTGCACCACGTACTGCGAAGGTGAACAGGTTACGGCATCTCTCTGCATCCACCAGTGACTGGCAGATGGGAGCCTTTAATTAGGGATCAAAGATGGATTTGCTAATCTTTTGATGTTATTGCTTTTCTTTTCTGGAGGTGAACTGCTATCTTCAGAGGGGCTGCATCCCACCCACACTTCTGATACCAATTTCTAAATCCATTAAGGCTCCCCTTGGTACTGGTGGGAACAGCTCTCTACATCCATTTCAGGGGACAGGTCAAATCAACCTGTGCTCTGAGGATGTTCGAGTACATGCTTGGACTTCTTATTTTTTCCTGGCTTGGGTATGTGAAACAACCGAATACTTAAGTAGAAAGATAGTCATAATAAAGTACACAAAAACACAGGTGTGAATGAACTTACAAGCACTTTGGCAGAATGAGATGTTACACAGAACAGAAATCTGCAGGGCAAATTTGTGTTTCCAACAGAGAGGTAATGGAATAAAAGTCCTTTCAAAAATGTTATTTTAATTGTATTTCCTGTCCTAGCTGTGTGTGGTGAGGTTAAATTGGCAAAGTTGTGTAAAAAATATTTTTCAGTTCTGTGGAGTTGCAGAAGAACATTTTCTGTTCTGGGCTATAGGTTAAACAAAAGTTGGTGTTTCAGTCCAGCAGAAGAAGCCTGGACCTTTTTGACCACTACAGGGTACCTGCTGTCATATTTTCCATGTAGTAGGTTGTATCTGTATGGGAGTCATCTTGACTTGTTATTGTATTTAGAGTAGTTTACAAGATATGTTGGTTGTGTGTTTTGTCCCAGCTTACATGAATGTCTATCATGAAAAAATATACAGTGGGGCTTAAATCCTATTCTGTTACATGATAGAACTGGGGTTTTTTTCCTCTATAACATCTAAAAATCCTTGAAAAATTTTAACCCTCAAAATACAGGCCTTTCACTTTGCAAAGTTAAAAATCTCAACATTAAAAAGAAAAAAAACAGAATACAACAAGCATTATTCAAAAAACATCCTATATTTTAAAGTGATTAATGTCATTAGGGCCACACTTTACTTCATTTTGTAATCAAAATTCATAGAAAAGTTTGTATTGCATTTTCCACAGGCAGACTTGAAAGACTGCCTGCACTGGGAAGAGTGAGAACAACTTGCAACAACCTCATCCTTCACAGCAAGCACCATCCCAGCTCCTACTGCTGCTGCAAGATTTGGCCTCTGCTCACTAGTCTTGCAGAGCATCCTCATCTCTGTAAACCAGACGACGTCAGGAAATGCTCCTGGGCACCGAACCTCAAACATCTGTACTGCAAAACTAGTGGCATGGCTTTGCTTTCCCAAACTGTAACGAGCGTTGTGGTTTCGCCCCCGCCAGCATCTCAGCCGCTCGCTTACTCCCCCTCCCCAGGTGGAATGGGGGCGAGAACTGGGAAAGGAACCTCCTGGGTTGAGATAAAAACTGTTTAATAGGACAGCAAAGAAAGAGGAATAAGAATAAGAATAAGAATAAGAATAAGAATAAGAATAAGAATAAGAATAAGAATAAGAATAAGAATAAGAATAAGAATAAGAATAAGAATAAGAATAAGAATAAGAATAAGAATAAGAATAAGAATAAGAATAAGAATAAGAATAAGAATAAGAATAAGAATAAGAATAAGAATAAGAATAAGAATAAGAATAAGAATAAGAATAAGAATAAGAATAAGAATAAGAATAAGAATAAGAATAAGAATAAGAATAAGAATAAGAATAAGAATAAGAATAAGAATAAGAATAAGAATAAGAATAAGAATAAGAATAAGAATAAGAATAAGAATAAGAATAAGAATAAGAATAAGAATAAGAATAAGAATAAGAATAAGAATAAGAATAAGAATAAGAATAAGAATAAGAATAAGAATAAGAATAAGAATAAGAATAAGAATAAGAATAAGAATAAGAATAAGAATAAGAATAAGAATAAGAATAAGAATAAGAATAAGAATAAGAATAAGAATAAGAATAAGAATAAGAATAAGAATAAGAATAAGAATAAGAATAAGAATAAGAATAAGAATAAGAATAAGAATAAGAATAAGAATAAGAATAAGAATAAGAATAAGAATAAGAATAAGAATAAGAATAAGAATAAGAATAAGAATAAGAATAAGAATAAGAATAAGAATAAGAATAAGAATAAGAATAAGAATAAGAATAAGAATAAGAATAAGAATAAGAATAAGAATAAGAATAAGAATAAGAATAAGAATAAGAATAAGAATAAGAATAAGAATAAGAATAAGAATAAGAATAAGAATAAGAAAGAATAAGAATAAGAACAACAACAACAACAACAACAACAACAACAACAACAACAACAACAACAACAACAACAACAACAACAACAACAACAACAACAACAACAACAACAACAACAACAACAACAACAACAACAACAACAAGAACAACAACAACAACAACAACAACAACAACAACAACAACAATAATGATGATGATGATGATGATGATGATGATAATGATAATAATAGAATATACAAAAGCAAGTGATGCACAGTGCAGCAATCGCTCTCCACCCAATGACTGATAACCCATCCCCAAGCAGTGATTCCTGCCCCTTCGCCAACTCCAGTTTATATACTGGATGTGACCTCGTACGGTCCGGCATACCCCTCAGGCCAGGCTGGGTCAGCTGTCCTGGCTGTGCCCCCCCCAGCTCCCCGAGCACCTCCCCGCTGGCAGAGCATGGGAAGCTGAAAAGTCCTTGACTGAGTATAAGCACTGCTTAGCAACAACTAAAAACATCAGTGTGTTACCAACATCATTCTTACCCTAAATCCTAAACACAGCTCTACACCAGCTATTAGGAAGAAAATTATTCCAGCCAAAGCCAAGACAATTAGGTACAGTTGCAGAGTTAGCATGGGCAAGGAAAATTTCCAGTAGGCAATTGGACTCGGTCTGCGTGTTTTGGGGGCTTGGAGAGTTTAACAGTACGGATATGGATTTTTCCTTGCTTATAGGCTTTAGTGTTAGAGACTGGTCCCAGACGTTTTTAATTTGCAAGTATAAATAAACCTACAGCATTCTCCTGACCCCACAACATGGCCCTTCAGTAACAGGGTAATTTGACGGAGTAGCTTAAAGAGCCTTCCCTGGCTCCTGCTGGTGTCACAAAAGGTTTACATGGAGGGGAATGCAGTTTCTGTTACTTCCAGTCATATTTCCAGTCTGGTGCTTTTCACCTGCTGAATAATCAACCTCACTTAAAAAAATAAAGAAATATCTAAAAAAATACATATTCCAGTAAGATTTTGTGGCATTTATAAAATTACAGTCTCTGAGGCATAAATAACATTTTTATATGTAGGTTCTGACAGCAGAAATGGAAATTTCCCCACCACTGGTTTCACTGAAAGCACAATATTTTGCACAATTCTTATGAAACAGGTAAGTTTCCACTGTACAGACCGTATTGTGGTACTTGCAAAATACATCTTCTAAATTTTTCTTAGCGTTCATAAATATTTCACATGCTCCTCCAAAGGGACTGGGTAATACACAAATTGCTGAGATTGCAACAAACAAAGTGGTGCGCTGCACGAGAGATAAAAGCAATCTGAGGAATGGTGTTATTGGACGTTGGGGATAGCAGAAATGGCTGTTTCTTGCAGCCACCCCCAAGGCAAGCTACTTAGGACTATCTGCTCCATGAGATAAGCGTCGGGGCAAGACAAGGAGCGGAGGACCTGCCCTGACCGGGGTGTCTGCAGGGTTCCCCCCGCAGCTGCAGGGACTCGGATTAAGCAGCCGCGTCCCGTCCTTCCAGGACCACCGCCCAGGCTGCGCGAGGACCACCGTGCTCTGCCGCAGTCAAGCCCTGTTCATTCGGCTATAACGTATTTTAAAGTAAACAGCGTACACAGGTGGTTGTGTCTTCCTAACCGCTCATCCACTCCGCACCCTGACAGGCACAAAATACATCAGATCCATGCTCAGGGGCTGCTTGTGATGACCAAGCTCCTATCTGTCCCTTCCCAGATGATCTCTCTTTAAACAGACAGGGCTGTCACAGCACAGAGTTTCTGCCAAAAACCAGGTCAAGGCACTCTGCATGCATCTCCCCCAACAGCAAAACAGTGGTATTTAAGTCAGAGGATTCCTATCTTTATTATATTAACACCGAGGCTATTGATTAATTCCCATATTTTTTCTTCTTTCAGTTTGTGTTGGAATCACACTTTAGAGATAGCGTTTAGCAATGCAACTGATAACTAGCCCACAAGCACAAATTCTATAAAATCAGTGTGATAAGCTTTGAATATTTTATTTCAAAATAGCTGTAAGGTCTCTGGAGCAGAGGACATTAGTTCAAGACACAAAACAAACTGTGCCGTAGTCATAGCTGCTCACTTGAGAAAGTAAGATACAGAGAATCAAGATGAAATAAGGCTAGTGCCAAATTCTCTAGTCCTGCAAAAATTACTATAAGCTATTATGTAGACTGTGGAGCTGATGAAAGATTCACAGAAGAGGTGTCCTGGATACTTGGCATTTATGGCAGAGAACTACTAATGTAAGAAAAAAGGAGAGGAAGAAGGAAGATATGGGCAGATATGGAAAAAGGTAATTTCTGCAAATTTGTGAATTTGAATTAAATGAATCTCAGAGGGCCAAGGGAATAAGATATTAGTCGTCTGGACTCTGACAGTTGGTTTTGAGAAGTCACAGAGTAAAGGGAAATGACAGAAAAAAGGAAAAAGTGTATCATTTCATCCATTCTTGAAAATAAAACTTTAATGGTGTAGCTGAACAGTATTAAAAGGGAAAAACCTTTTAGCAACTGCATGATGAAATAAACAAGAAGGGAAACACTGATGAGGACTATCCTGAACATACTGCATATTTTGTATATCATGGTTCAAATCTGGCATATCATATACCCATCTTTTCCTTTACTAGTACCAAAGTGAAAAGAAAACACACCAGAGAGTTACAGCAAGGATTCAATTTTCCTTGATTGCATGTCAAACGCATCCCAAGCTACTAGATATGGTCCACAGGTCAAACACATTCTTGGATCCTTCTTTGAAGTTCAGCTTTTGGATCCTAGGATCTGTGAGAACAACTGTCTACTGTACTGTTGGCTTGTCAACAGTTTTATCACCGTGTCAGGGAGGTTGGTCAGCTACGGGGACATTCATATGGTTTGTATCACATAATGCCCAGCCTCTCGTCATTAAAATGGCTCTGTGTTTTTTATGAAGTGATTTTTAAGCTGTGAGTCCTTCTGGGCAACGCATTTGAGAACTTGGGACTCAACCTCCTGTGGCGGACCATCTTAGACAAAGGATGAAATTGACAACTGTATTTCAAAAAGTAATGATTCTACGATAGCTGAATTTTCTAGAAAAAATGGTAAAGACGAGAATGGGAATTCTGTCACAACCACAGAAATGGTCTTTGAGACCTGTTCTCTTCAGTTTATACACTAAGCAATTAAAAGACACTAATTACAGAAGAAAACAAGGAGAACAACAACAAAACCCTACCGAACAGAAATATTCCACTATAGAACACTTCTCCCAGTAGGTCTGAATGGAGACTTTAATGCCTAGTTCATGAAATATGAAAAGGAAAAAAGACAAAACAAGAAATTCGTGTTGGGGTTTGACATTTAGATTAGATTATGAAGTTTACATAATAATGCACTAGCAACCTCTCTATACACTATTTTAATAAAGTTTTGACAGAGGGTTTAGAGTATGAATATCAAGTAAATATTCCTGAATTCCATGATGTCTGTTGACCTTTTAATTAAAAAAAGAATAAATAATAAATTATGTAGAGATTGTGTAGGGATCCTGGCAATACAATGACAGAACACTTATGAGTTTTATGCAGGTGTTATTTCGTGAAAATCTTTGATTTTCTGTTAAAAACACAGTCTCTTTGGTAGGTATTTCTGATGTGAAAACAGAAGCTACAGATCTGCATTAAACTTCACTGGTACCACTGTAATTATAAGGTAAAATAATCTTTTCTGTTTCATAAACCAGAATGCAGGTTATACAGAGTTTTTGAAGCTTCTAAATATAATTGCCAAGTACTGTGCAGCTGATGCAGAGCTGCATGTGGAACAGTGTTAGGGAGAAATAACCATGATATTTCCGCAATGCAATATTAAGTATTAGTGGTTAGTTTTGCATCTTTATATTTAGATGCACGGAATAAATCCCCAAAATACTATTCTTCCATGTTTACTATATTTATAAAAGTCAGTTATCTCACGTACACGTGAGAATCCACCATCTGCAAACAGGCTGAGTCTGATTGTTTCAAATACACTGCTTTTTGCCCGAGTGTGGAAAAGGTCTGACATAACAGTTCCTGCCCCTATGTATGGTACCTGTTAGTAGCCACGGGCAACAGTTTAGCACCGGGAATACACTAACAACATCTCTGCTATCTCATCCTGTACAAGTAAAGAAGCTTAGGCTGTGCTGCTTCCTGTGTAGTTTTATTATTGCAGATAACTTTTGCAGCCGTGGTAATAATTATGGCAGCATGAGATGGTAATAATCTATGTGTGCACTTTCAAGTGGGAACATTTCACTGTATTTCTATTCACTCTCAAAACTATAAGCCTTTGATTATTGACAAACTTTGCAGAAACAGCATTTTGTTGCTATCCTAACCTCAGTTCTGAGAAGACTATAGCATAGAGCGGATGAGATGTAACGCATGCCTTAAAAGAACCTACTTTTACACAACATTTTGTACGTAAATAGAGATAGCAGTTGTGAAAAATGTTAGACATAAAGTCCTAGACAGTAAGATTGTTTAATCATGGAGCAGACAGGAAGAAAAAAGAAAGTAAAAAACTCCTTATGAACATGTGTCATTCTTAGTAAGGATTGTCTCAATACACAAGAAAAAGTCAGTCCTTGAGGTCATCTAATTCATGGTCTTGCTACACTAAAATTGTTGCCAATTTTTTTTGTGGCTATAAAGCAAGAAAACAAACAGCCACTGTATACTAAATGTTTGGTCTTCAGTTTCCTTCACTCTTGGTTGCAGGACTTTTCACCGCTTGATTAAAATCTGAGTTCTCTCAGTATTTCTCCAGAACTAGTACCTAGAAGTTTGTTGATTTCTCTGTCGAAGAGATTACCTCCCACATGCAGTACACATGGGATATGATAGCCATGTCCTTCAAATCTTCCTTCTGTTCAGCTCCCTAAGTTCAAACTTTTGTCATTGTCTAGAAGTTCATATTGATGATAACATTGTCTCTGGAGCTATTTCTGCAGAATGCTGTAATTGTATTACGTCATTAATTCTCCTTCCTCTTTTTTTTTTTTTTCCTTTGGAAGGACCTTCTAAGTCAGAAACACAAGACAAGCAACTTTGCCTTAATCTCTCCTTCACTTTCTTTTTATGGGATGATTGTTTTCTTCTGCTCTGTGGACTGCAGGTGTAAGGGTCTTGATTTCTGTTCTTCAGCATCTTGCTTCAGGAGTATCCAGTCTTCAACCCAACCCTCTAGCATAACTAAAACTGCTCCTAGTTTTTCTCTCCCTTATCTTATGAGGAGTGGCTGTGGGAAGTGGGGTTGTTCAGTCTGGAGAAAAAGAGGCTGAGGGGAGACCTCATCGCTCTCTACAACTCCCTGAAAGGGGGTTGTAGCGAGGTAACAAGTAACCTGCAATAGAACAAAAGGAAATGGCCTCAAGTTGTTCCAGGGGAGGTTTAGATTGGATATTAGGAAAAATTCTTCCCTTCACTGAAGGAGTTGTTAACCATTGGAACAGGCTGCCCAGGGAAGTGGTGGAGTCACTGTCCCTGGAGGTATTTAAAAGACGTGTAGATGTGGTGCTTAGGGACATGGTTTAATGACGGATTTGGCAGTGCTAGGTTAACTGTTGGACTTGATGAGCTTAAAGGTCTTTTCCAACCTAAATGATACTATGATTCTATGATTTTAGTCGTTTATGCATTTTTCAAGGTAGAAATGTAGTCCATTCTTGTCTGTTCAGCTTAAGATAGGGCAGGATTTTAATTATTTATTCCATCTTCAAGAAGAATATTTTTAAAGATATCTAGTCTAATTTTATGGACTATGACAATTTTACATAGAATTTTATAGGCATTTGCGTACTGTAGCACAGCTTTACATTGTCAGCTATATTGCTTTTTTTTCACCATTCTTCCCTCTTGTTTTATTGTCAAAGATGTATTTCTTGTCACTTGCCTTGTCAATGTAGAGAAAAGTCTGAAACCACAGCATTTATGTAATTTACTCTGTATTGAAAGTGTTTTATAGTTATTGGCTAACTAATTCTTAGAATGTTTCCGTAAAGTACAGTAGGCAGAGGGAAGTGAGCTGGTCATGGCTCTGCAGAAACATGGTGGCAAAGGAAGGGCTGAAAAAAGAGGATTGTGATTCACAGCTCTGAGCTCTTTGCATCCCACTTTATATCTCTTACAAAGATCAAAAAAGAAAGTGAAAGATAATATTCAACTAACAAATGTTAAGCTCATATATCTTAATTTAGACAAGGCTTCTAGAAAATGACTTGTACTCAATCCAGTGAGTCTCTTTTATATTTAGGGCATTATAGACAAGTACCAAGAGATGATGATACTCAAAACTCCACGTTTTCAAGGAGACATCTGCTGAAACAAACTCTGTAGACTGACTTCAGAAAGCTTTTGCTTTCAGTTGATGAGGGAATTTAGAACAAAACAAAACCAACCTTGGTCCTAACCCAAGGATTTTTCTAAAGCACAAGTGCTTTCCAAAAGGGTTGCCTTTGCAAGAGCTCATGGACACCCTTGTGGCTGAAAGAGCTCCTGCTATGTCCAGCTTTGCTCCAGATGACCTCTCACTGTGCTCTTCAGTGGCACAGGGGACAACAGGAGAGACCAGGAGGCAGTTTAGCTTCAGGCAGAGGGAACACCACGATTACCCTGAAACGTCTCCTTTCCCCGAGGAAAAACTTCTTAATGTAGCATAAAAGCACATTCTCTCCTGCCACACTGTCTGGCTGTAATCCCTCTGATAATATCTACTATTTAATGAAACTCTTTGTTCTCAAAGTGATCTCTGCAAAGACAGGGACGTCTACTTCAGAGTTGCAGTTTCTGATTGTTGGACAGATACCGTGTAATTTTTATGGCTTTCTCACACCTCTGTCATTGCCTCGGGAGTGTGGACAGTATGTCTCCCATCAACAGTTTACAGAATCAAACCATTTTTTGTCTGTCTGGAGTGGCTGGGCTATATTTTTAGGGAAAATGTTTCTGGGGACCAGAAAATCTTCCCCCAGCCAAAAAAATCCTAAAACTAAACCTTCTCCTAAATTTATAATCTGTCCTCCATGTGGAGGACACTGAACACCTGCTTTTCCCACTCTGAGAAGTTTTCCAAATCTCCCTGCCTGAGAGGGAAAACTAGCTTTTTTGCAGTCTTGGGATTTGGAAATTTAGATAAGCTACCAATGTTAATCTCCAAACTTTCAGAGGCTTGCTAATCACTAGTATTATTAAAACAGGTTTCATATTTAACAGTGTCAGCTAATGTAATGTAATCCAGTTAACGTAAGAAATGTTCCATTAATCCTACCTTGGTGCTGAGTGGGGGTGCAATTAAGTAGGAAGAGGAGAAGCTGGCTTTCTGAGACGTAGAAACAAGAACTGCCAGGTAAGATGAAGGAAAAAATTAAGAAAAAGCATACCATGGGATATGGAAGGACACACACAGAGCACATTGTTAAAAGTAACTACCTATTTTCCTCACTTTTTCTTAATGTGTACGTCATAAAAATAGTATTTGTTGGCAACAAAAGGAGCTGTTCTTTCCTTATAGATATGCAATTCATTGCTAGGTTCACATTTATGTTTAGGCGTCATATTTCCAACTTTCCAGCCTAGCTCAGTTCCCTGAAGCAAGAAGAAAAAAAACACACTTAAAATTTACATATTGTGCTTATGAATTAAGGTAGCTGTCTTAGAAATGCTCAAGGGAGCTGCAAGTCATGAACACACATATACACATATAATGCGGTAAGAATTTTAAGCTGATATATCTGTTCTCCACTTTCAGAGAGACATATTCCCTTTCAGTTAAGGCCTTTTATTAAACAATATTCAAATATGTGAAAGCGAAGATAAAGTCTGACAGACCTTCAACAGGTTATGGTGCATTCATACAGTACTGTCTATATCACTTTTTAATTAGCAGCCCAAATGCAGTGAACAGATTGTACAGTGTACTACATCAGCCTGGCTCCTACATTTTCTCTTGATTCATATTCATGTTTAAAGGGCCCTCTTCGAAGCAGGATTTTTCTCTTCCCACTATCGACTCCAAAATCCAGGGCCATCAAGTAAATACCATCTCGCTCGTTGGCAGCAGCTGGCTTTACCAGGTAGCTGGAAGGAGACTCTAATCTACTGTTTAATGCATTTTTCCCTACCTGGGATAAGAAGCCAAATTGCTGTTAGCAAAAATGCCTTAGTCATTAACTGAAAGTAAGTTTTAAAAGCATTCCATTACTCCCCCAGTGGGAAATTTCTGACTTTATTAGCATCTTTTGAATCTGTATTAGAAGTGCCTAAGTGCTAAAATCCTAGCGGACAAAGGGCTTGCTTTATTAAATGAATTTAACTTGCCGATTCTACCTTGTGTTGGAGTGAACAAAAGAGGGAAAGGAATTCAATTTATAGTCAATGTATTGAGAGCAAACCTTACTTGGTTCTTAATTCAGTATTAACACAAACAAACAAAGGGTTTATATTATTACACTTTTCTGATATGCAAATAAATGGACTGACGTGCCCATTTTTGCATAGAACTGAAGAAAGGTAAACATTCCTCAAAAGTAGGTAACTATATAGTCAATCTGTCTTTTCTTGGTTAGAAGAACAGAGTGAATCATGCAATCTTTTGCTGTTATCCAGGGAAAATTTCTATTGCAGTCAACAGCCAATTTTTACCTAACAGTTTTACAGTTTGATTTATGATATATTACAGCATTTGTATCTTAGAAGTTCAGAATATATATTTTAGTGAAAATCTTTTCAGAGGACTACTTTTATTATGGTTATGCTTTTTAACTTCATTTTTTAAGGTGATTTAACCTACTAAAACCTTGTAAGAATTTTAAAGCAAAAATCAAATTAGATGTGTTTAGGGTTAGAAGAGTCAGATTGAGTAATTCCGTCTCACTCCCTAATCCTCAACAGATTTTCAGACTTTCAGCATCTCATTAGGTCTGGAAATTGGGCTGATTGGAATTTGAAAATTAGATTATGACTTTAAGATATATCCCTTCATTACGTTCTATGGAACTACATTTCCCAAGAGGAACTCATGAAGGATTTATGAATTATAGGAGTCATGGTCCCCCCATATTTCTGATGTAAGGGAGAATATTTAGGATGTTCTGTCTTCTTCAGGGTCTGTTGGTTTCAGTGAGAACTGCCTGTTCAGAACTGGATACAACCGTCACTCATTTCTAGGGCCAAATTTCATCCTCATGTAAAATGGCATCCCTGGGGCTTTCTGGTAAAAGCATCACTAAGGCGAATCCAGTTATTCTTAACTAATTAGGTGTTAAATGTCTCTTTCTCAGTATGATGGAACCTTGCAAACTGAGTTCCACGAGAATCCTTTCTAAAAATTTTTTGTGTATCCTGTATTCCTTTGCCCATTTTGGGACAAAAAGAACCAACGGACTCTTTTCATCTGCTGTGAAAGAAGTAAATATGTCACAACTCCTGTAAGAGAGCAATATCTAGTCTTACTAATTCAGAGAAATGTAAGGCAAAGACTCTATTAGATGCCTAGGAAAGAAGATTTTTCAAAACTATATTATGATGTCACATCAATTAAAGGGTTTTGATAAAAGCTGAATAAACCAATACCTCAGAACTTTATATGTTACCTACTGATTCATACATTTCCATGCCTTCCTTCTAGTTCACCATGCTCCTTCCTTTCTAAAGGATGTAGGAATCATTATGGGATTCCAGGAGGAACTGGACTATGAGCAAGAAGGCTGATAGTAAATTATACACGTTAAAAACAACGACAAAAATATCATAAAAACGGGCAAGCACCAAACTGCACCCTAACAACTGACACTGTGTGGTCTATCCTTTCATTCGTTGTGTGCCCACATTTGATCTTTCCTGGGACAATTCTGGGAACAAGAAAGGCCTAAGTCATATTACACCCGCGGAGAACTGGCCAGCATATTTCTGGTGCTTTGTATAGTCTGGCAGGTGGAAATAGAGAAAGACGGCGAGGTTTTGGGGTGGGAAAGGGACACAAAGTGGCACCAGAAAGGTCCCCCCACTGCGATTGTGTGCCCATCTAAAGCGCTTTCATTCAAAACCCAAAAAGTAGGTCCCCTGGATCTGAGAGCCATCTAAAAGGATGAGGTCCTCTGAAACTGAGCCCCGGGAACTTGCCGATGCTGTGAAAATGAAAAGCAGAGTACAATGCTGCTTGCAGAAAGCACTTCAGTCCTGTAGCAGAGAAAGCCAGGGACAACTGTCCTAGCAGCTCAGCAGCTACTCCAACCAGCTATCTGAACAGCCAGCTGTAGACGGCATAAATCATAAATACTGCACTCTTGCCCAGGCATTTAAAAAAAAAAAACAAATGTTAGTGACAGGCAGGAACATCTTTGGAGATAGCAGCGCTCCACAAATCTTAATTACTGTGCTAGTTGTTTAGAGACTGTAATGACAAATTTATGAATCCCTGTGACTTAAGTTAGAATGTTATACAACTGAGTCTAAAGAGGGATTTTCTAAAAGAACTCCAGAGGGATTCCAAAAAGCAAGACCTTTTTGTTAAACATCTGTAGAAGTCTATTTACATGCATGTGCCTAAGCAGGAGGGTTCTTTGTTAGGTGTTGTAACCAGGGCACAGTAGCACTGCGCTGTAAAAACGCCAGCAAAGTCTTCAGGAAATTAGTTTCTAATAGAGAGAAGATGTTAAATCCATACACAGAGAAAGGATTAGAAATTGCTCAATCTTCTCACGTGATAATACATCTCATTAATCATTTCTGAGTTCTGATAGAAACATTGAGAACTATGCATATTAGACTGCAAAGCTACTGCAATGTAAGAGCACTTAGTGAACTTTTACAGATCAGATGAAACCGAGTACTGTCTCTCTGAGACAGGTAAGTCTAAAATCAGAATGCAGCTTTTTTAATATATTGAATGAGGGGTAAATTTACATGGGGAGAAAAAATTTCAGATGAATCCGGTAGCTCCATGAATAAGCTTCTGCTGTCGCACAAACCCTCTGAGCAATAAAGCCATTTTGAAAATGTTTAGGCTGAACGCTTTCCACAGCTTAGTGCAGACATTATATGATCTTCCTGCATGCTGTAGTTACATTGAAAATCAGGAATTAAATGTATTGCACCAGTTTGCAGGCAGGTTCTTCCTTTCAGGCACTGTGCACGCACCTTCTCATTGATCATTTGACATGTTAATGTAAAGTCAAATGTAAATAGAAGGTGAAAAGCTGGTATTCTCCCTTACAATTCAACTCCTTAAAAGCACGTGCAGATGATGAAAAGGACCAGGGAAGTAACCTTGCTAAAACAGGGTTCCAAGCCGTATAACAAAGACTGAAGCTATTATGGCTTCCCGGGGTGACAGAGTATTCTTGAAGGGACTGTGGGGAAGGACAAGTCCTGCCTGTCCTGCCTCTTGACAGAGGAAATAAATCACCCTGCACACTTGAGGATACCTTTCCAGGCTGCATGCTGGGAACTTCATTACACAAGCTGTGCCACATATTACTATGCATATTGCCGCTGATTGGACATAGCCTCAAATCCGTAGCCTATTTCTGTCATAGTCTTAGGGGGAAGGAATCTGTTTTCTGCTTAAACAGATACTGACTTGGAAAGGAAAGGGGAAGGAAAAGACACTGAGCAGCCAAGAGTTCTCAGTGGAAAAAGATCCCCTTGACTAATGATATGTCTAATCTACACTAACCCTGCCTCATGGTGCATGAAATACAGTCATATTGTCATGGTTTTCATATCCCCTTTGATCTTAATGCAATTGTTGTCAAAGTCAACAGCTACTCGCAGGAATCCTGGCTTCATTAGTGAGATAGAAAGTCCTTCCTCCCGGAGAGCTTTCTAATATGTCTTTGTTTTCGTGTTATAAGTTTATAGAGCTGCTTCATGCCTGTCAATAACTATGGTAAAATATTAAAATAAATTAGCAAATTAAGAGTGCATTAGCGTTACGTGTGCTTCTAACACATAATCTTAATGCTAATATAGCTTGGAGGTGTTGGGTTAAATTTAAAGATGATATACATGGGGGTAAAGCTGAGGCAGGAATACATGGCTGTGATTTACGTGTTGAAGAGAGAGAAAGGCTGCCAACAAACCGACCAACACAAGGAGATGAAGAGATGCTTCCTTATGACACCTGCATTTTAGGGCATTGATTCACATGCTGCAAAAAGATGTGGTAGCTCTGTCTCTGTAACCCTTCTCCTGCAGGTTAACACCCCCTCACCAGGACAAAGTGTCATATGAAAGGCAGTGTGGACCTCCCCTACTGATGCCCCTCTTCAGACACCAAATAAAAGCCAACACCTCTACTTGCTTCTTTGCCTGCCATCCCACCCTCCTGCCTCCCAGTTCAAGCTAGAGCTGATTTTACTAATGGGCAATTTGTACCACTTATTAAGTGTCCACTGATTTTGGGCCACTGCTTTAATGAAAAGAACTGTAAGTGACTGTCTCGAATCAACTGGCTGGAAGCACAGTGGTTGCTATAGTGTCTACTTGTTAGTCACAGTGTAAAATTAATGAACCAAAGGAAAGAAAATTAATGAAGACAATCATTAGCAGGCATCCTGTGGACTGCACACAAATATATTAGAGGTGAGATTTGACTGATTCAGGATAAGTTGGGAATGGAATGGGAAGAAAGATAAATGGTAATTAAACCATGCCATTTTTTCCATTATGAAAATGCTTCTACTGAAAAGGCCCTTATTACCTCAATAGAAGTTGTGCCAGGGTGACAGGTACTAAATATATATAGACGTATGTTAGTGTGTATATTATATGTACACATATTTTTCAAGAATTCCTCGCTGTTGAAACTTATTTCACACAAAAAATCCCTCTCTACAGCAAATATGCGGATAAATAGGATTCTGTTGTAAACAGATACAAAAGTAATATTTATCATATCTTGCAGCAGAGTAAGAATTGTTAAAAAAATACCGTGAATGTTTTAAATTTACTATGCAGCAAAATAATCTTAAACAATTTTAAGTTTTTCGTGGGACTCCTGCAAATAATGAAAATGGCACAGAAATGCCAAACACAGCATAATTGTTTCTTCTTCCTAAGAAGAATATAATGATTGTGTCCAAAATGGCTTTGATGAGGCTTTTGGTAAACATCAGAGAAGCCTGTGCTGTAGTGGGAGGTTTTGAGGATAACAATATGATATCCTAGCTCATGTTAGGAAATCCTTTGCATTAAAATAGGGCAAGTCTCTCAATAAGAAACATAAAAAAATCAAGTTTAGAAAAATTACTTATAACATTAAGACAAGGGTGATATAAATCATGTAGGTTTGCAAGAGAATTGCTGCAATCTAGCCTATTAGAGAACGGGTGGAACTCTAAGGGTCATTACCTATATTATGAAAACCATCCTCTTTACTAAGTCATTGCAGACTACTACTAGCTAAAAACACATAAATCGATTTGCATCCTCTGCTTGAGAGGAAGGGTTAATTAGGCTAGCCTTATTGCAGTTTTTTAAGCAGACTGTTTCGTAGGCAGAAATGTTACATTTCTTCTTGTTTCCTTGAATAGAGATATCTGTCCTAAGATAATTCTGTATTTCTTGTGAGTATGGCATATTTAGAGCATCTGAGAATCCCAGGTGCTATTACAAAGTTCCACCCAGACAAAGTGTGCATCATTTCACTGAAGTCTGTGGATGCATTTCCTATTTTATTCACTAGACTAAACAAGACCTAAATTCTGCTGTACGCTCTTTCTTTATTAGCATCAAAAGATAAATGTTCTAACAAGCCCCTTGTGTGTCGCACATATCCTACTCATTGATGTCTGCCTCTCAAGAAGATAGACAGGCATCCTCTTTTGATACGAGTTAAGTAGGGAAAACGTCTGAGCACAGACAACTCCACTAGCCTACACAGGTATGTTAAATGCTAGAAAAGGTGATTACTGTTAAAGTGGGAAAACTTTAGATTCAAAAAGTGATACTTGTTTCACTGGTATGTCGTAATTCCTAGCCACGTGTACATCTGTAGAACAGAGATGCACACTTATCTCTTCAGCCTAGCAAAATTCTGAACTAGAGTTTTTGAATGAACATTTATTGATGCAAATTGCTTAACTACACAACTGTTCAAATTGTGATTACTTGACTTATATGTATAAGCAGCCACTATCTCAGGTACATTTTTCTGCATATACCATCTCTTTAAAGTATGTCCCCTGTGCAAGTATTTGAGTTCCATGCATCTACCTGTGTGTTCACTAAAAGAGAACTGAACTAATAACATAATGAATATAAAAAAATTCACTGGGCAAGAGAAGGATAAAGAGCAGGGTAAAAGCTGCGGGGATGCTGTAAACAAAATATAAATTAATAAAGGCAAAACTCCTGCTCTTAAATTCTCTAACAGCAATGAATCATGATGTGTGTATAAAAAAAAATCGCTCAGTGTGTTATAGAGTGGTGCTCTCTCATGACTCAGCCAGGAAATTATGATGGTAACACTGTTGATCATGAACCCTGACTCACATGCCAGCAAACAACGATGCAAACTTCATGCAAGAAGATCCAACTAAAAGTGAATTTCATAAAAATATCCTGCATCCTTGAAAATCAGTATTTGAAAATCAGTCCCAGGTGTAGCTGTAGACAGGACTCTGTCAAGCAATGAATTTAAGATTAATCTTAAATGCCTCAGAATATATTTCCTTCCTGAAACTTTTGCAGATGTTGCATGACTCTTAATAGTAGAACTGACCATTATATACTCAAGCCTATTACGTTCCCTTTAATTGTCATAGTAGAAAATAATACACACCAAGCTGTTTTCAATTTCAAAGTGATTCCTACATAAAGTTATTGCTAGAGTAGTGTAAATAAAGAAGAGCAAATACTCTAATCTTAGTAGATTTGTTTATCATCACTCTCTTCTCTCAGTGCATTGGAAAAAAACTGCAGAGCATTTTTTTCCTTTAAGGAATGTATCATTGCTGTCACACTTCATAATAGCAATTATCTGCTCCAGGCCCCTGCTTACCTTAATTAATATCTAATTTGTTAAAGAAAGAAATACTTTCAATTCTACTCTGAGGTAACAAACAAGGCAAAACAACCAGGAAGACATTTGTAAAAATATGCTAGAAGGAGGAAGACAATACAGATAACCTTTGTCAGATGATAAACAAATTTTTGTGTGTTTGTTTTACTGAAAAACAACAAAGCTTATATGTACCAGAGCTAGATACACATGACTAACCTAGAATAAATGTAGTTTTTGAAACTGTCCTTTCTGCATTGTGGCCTGGATGTGACACCGTTTCAGTTGGAAGGTAGCTTTGGAGGTCTGTACTCCAGTCTCCTGCTCAAAGTGCAGCAGATCATAGCAGTAGGTCAGGTCAGCTGTGGATTTTGCTAGCTGAGTCTAGAAAATCTCCAAGGACAAAAATTGCTCAGCCTTTCTGAGTCACACTTTCTAGCCTGCACTACTTCCTGGTGAAGAAGTTCTTCCTGATGTCCCATATGAATATCTCAAGACACAATTAGTGGTCCTTTCCACAAGATAGTCTGGCTCTGCTGTCAGTGGAACATTACTTCCTGTTGATAGTTTTCTGCTGCTGTTAGATCATCCCTTTGCCTCCTCTTTCCCAGACTAACCAAGCCCAGCTCAGCACCCCACCCAGCCATCCTCCCAGGAACTGACAATGGGGGCTCTGCCTTTAGATCCACCACTTCCTCTAATTCTGTAGGGTCTGCAAACTCACTGAGGGTGCACTCTTTGTCATCTTATTAATTACAATTAACCACCTCCTGAGTACCCTCTTTGTCACTGGTCGCCAGCTGGACATCAGCCCATTTATTACTATACCTCATGGCTGTCAGTCTAGCATGTTTTTAGCCTACCAAAATCTTCTCATCCATTCTTGGTTTACAAATGAATGCCATGGGACACAATGTCAAAGCAGAGAGCATCCGGTGCTCATATGCTTACTTAATTGCAGAAGGCAATTGAATTAGCACAATTGCCTTTGTTAAATGCATGATGACTATCTGATTTCTTATATATCATGTTCTTGGAAATTTATTTTAAGAAGGACATGCTTCCTTTCTCAGGGCTGAGGTTCTCATCAGGTCCTCTTCAGCTCATCTCTTTTTAAAGACAGAAGTAACATCAACCGTGTTTCCAGTCATTGAGGACATCCTTCCGTCACCATGGTGAATCCCAGCTGGCCCCATAGATTTGAATGTGCGCACCTGGTGTAAGCAGCCCCTAAGTTTTTATTGCCCTTCTGCTGTCTGCCCCTTTGCTTCTCAAACTCTGCCAGTTGTGCAGAGGTTGGGGGAGCCAGTGTTGACTGCAAAGACCAGTGCAAAAAAAGGCATTGATTACACTGCAGCAAAAGTGGAAAACCACTGCTGGGCTGGAAAAATACACAAAGTGAAAGGAAGAGCATGATTCTGTAGCTTTAAAAAGTTTACAGCCCATATATCCTTTTTATCGCATTGGGTGTGACTTTGCATTTGTACAGATCAACAGCAAATTTCTAAATACTGCATTGGAAAAATGTGGTCTGGTTTATTTCACAAATGCATTTGCATTAAAGATGTATCATTCTATACATTCCCTATATGTTTCAAATGGAACTACTCACCTGTGAATGACAGCTCAGGAAAGGCTAATGAGTTATCTTTGAAGGCTGCTCAAAGAGCTCTTGTCTTTTCCAGTGCTCTTAGACATATTTACTCCCTTCCATTTTTTACTCTAAGTACCTCTTGTTCTTTCACAAGGACTAAGCACTTGATATTAACAAAAAACTAGGGAAGAGAATTCAATTAATGGATTATTCTTTGACTGTTTTTTTGTGAGAAACAAACTGCGGTTAATTTCCTCTGAATGACACAAGTATATTGTCACAAGTATATTGATTCAGCTTTCACAATTTTGACTAATAAAACACACAAAATTTTCTGTTGACTTTTTTCTATAACAAAATGCTGATGTGACAAAAAATACCAAAACACTGTAAGATAGTGACATTTTAAAAATCCTCTGACAAAATTTACTCAAGTATACCATCAAGTTAAAATACTTCATTACACTGGAATGTTTCATTAAAATGTGTAAGATGCGACAAAAATAATTTTAATTGCACAGTTTGAGTGCTGAAATACGTGAAGGAGAGATGCTAAATGTTATTCTGATTGTGCTGAAAATCTATTCCACCACCTCCACGTAGACATGCTGAAACCTAGGGACAAAAGCTTCTGCCCATGAAAGAGATACATTTCTGGGACAAAAGAAAAAAACCCTAAATCTAACCAACCAAGAATGCAAGACTGAGTAAGACTCTTCCTCTGCAACTGTACAGAAAAAAATTTTCTGAGAGATACATCTCATACATTTACTTCTCATGTATATGTGCTATCCATTAACAGTCCCAAACCTTTACCTTGGTGGTGCAGTCTAAAGAAAACTTATCTCTCTTTAGTAAGACTACCGTTGCAATAGGTTTTTACTGGAGAGCGTAGACTGAAGCTTCTCCATGAGTAAATTGGTATAGCTTAGCTAGAGAAACTGAGCCACTTCACCACAGTTGGTGATCTGATTTCAGCTGTGATTGTCCCCATTGTTGGCACTCTCTATAGCAATCCTTTCTTCTAACAGAATTCCAATGATCTCAAAATTTATTGGTTTGCCACACTTGTATAGTCCTCCCTGATGTCCAGACTGAGATACAAAACTAGAGTTGGCTCATCTAGAGAAATTTCCACCTAACTCACCCCCTCCCTTCTTTTTTAATCTACTTGGAAATAAAATTTAAAACTTTAAAGACTTTGGAAAAGTTGTTTTTTTCCCCTTGAATTTATCAAAAAATTATATGGACCAAGGGAAGTCAAGCTTTTCTTGCAAGTAAAGGAGTTATATATTCCTGCCCCTTTGAGATAAGATGTAACAGTTCAGACTGAGCCCTTTTAAAGAACTGCAGATGATTAATTTTGTGCACATGCTGCAGTGACATAATGTGTTGTAGGAAAATCAGCCACTTCTCAGGACACCAGTGCACCCAGGCATCAAAGACAATGGCACTAGACAAAATCATTGCTTTAATTCTAAGCTAATCTGCTTGACTTCTGTTCAGCTCCTGTGTTCTTCCTAGAACTGTTCATGAGGGGAAAAGAAAGGATCACAGCACCTGAATGTTTTTGCTACTGTGTGCAGGCTGCTTGGAGATGTGAAAAAGTATCCATGCCAGCAAATCACAACCTTGGTATTGACTTGAAAAGTAATAGTTAGGTGGTTTACAATAGCCATCCTCTTTGTATCACCAACACTTCATGACCTGTTTTACACTGAAATTGTTCTACTTCAGGCGTGTCCCCCCCCCAAAAAAAAAAAAAAAAAAAAGTGCAGCAAAACAATAGTAACAGTAAATATATGCCTGATGACAATGTTTGACCTTCCTGAGTTTAATGAATAATAAATAATGATAAAATTAAGAAAAAATAATAACAATGAATAAATAATAATTATTCACAACCTTGTGATAATATTTCTGCATATGGTGGCAGAGCCTGTTAGTAAACATATTTATTTCATTTTTCACATCAGCAATTAATACTGCTCCCATTCCTTCCTGAATAGAGTAACTGCTTATACAAATGTAATCATTTTCAGTTGCTATGACTGATCCCATAATTAAGCAGGAGGTGACCAAATCTTAAATGTGAGTTAATAATTAAAGGTTCCTGTTACAAAAAATGAGTGCATGATCACATATGTACATACAATTCTGAATTTTATAAAATTAAGAGTATCTTCTGGATCTGACTTGCAATAATTTTGATCTTTAACGAATGCAAAGCGACTGTAAGGTGACACAAAATAACCCATCATTTTGCTGTGTTTCAGGTAGCTGGCTGTAAAAGGCCTAGAAGATTAGGAAGTGTTTAAGGCTACCATGTCAATTAAAAGACATTTCTTAAGATTCTTGGCTAGGACAAAAAGCTTGAAGGTAGGCGGCAGTATCTGTAAACTTCTTTGCATCCATATTCTTTGTTTCTAACAGCATTACGCTTGGTTACAACAGCAAAGGACCAAAAGGCAGCTTTTTGGCAGGAATCTTGACGAGACATGCACCCCAAATGCATTTTTCTCTACAGAAAGACAGAAAACTTTACTAATTTCAGCTGCAATGAGACAACCACTTTATTTCGCTGTAAATTAACCTTGCAGTATAGAATATCACACTTCAAAGTTGCACAAAGATTGTTACTTCCAGCTAAAGCAGATACATAAACATTCAGAGAGACCTACTTTAACAGAAGTGATAAGTATGACTGCAGAAAAACCACTATACACCAGCAAACGATGAGCTAATCTGCTGGTTCCTATATTGCTGCAAGGATCCACTAAACCGTTACTGAAAAAAAGCGATGGAAGAGATGGATAAGTCAGTCAGTACTCAGTAAAGTTTTCCTGCCTTAGGACCTCTTTAGATATTGGATAACTGGAAAATTCTTTTTAATAACATTGAATTGTTCCTTAAGTCAGCTCTCTTCATAGCTGCTCTCCAAATTTATTCCAGGTAAACATTGGCACTAGGGTTAAACCACTACGGTGGCTTAGAATAAGGTATGGAAATACACATTTTTTACTGCAAGTAAGCACAACACTTATTTCAGCAGTGTTTTTCTGCAAAACCTATCAATGGTTGCCCCAACAGACATTATTTTGGCTGTTGGGCTGAGTGTGTCTTCACAACCAAAGTTAAGAACCTCATTTCCTCGTTGTTCTACTCACAAATAATAGTCATACTTTTATTTTTTTTTATCAAAATTTATTTTTTGCTGATCAAAATTACCAGCAATAATTCATTACATACTACCTCAAAGCCTGTCAGGCAAAGCGAAAAACAGAGGACCATCGGTGATCACCAGAATACCCATGTAAGAGTAACAAGACTAGTTACCAGACCAGCCTTTAACCAAAGAGGTCTAGAACAGAACTGGAATTACATTATTGCAACATTTTTTTTTAAGATGGCAGTTTCTCCACAAAAGTAGTCTTGTCTACTGCATGTGATCCTCATTCATCAGAGCTGAGCAGACTTTCAACTTTCAAATTGCTGTTACGATCAGAGAACAGGACTGAAGTACTTTGGCAACGGCAGAACTAAACTTCCAAATGCCGCTCCCATATTCCTCAAGGATATTTTTCGGGGCCTCTTTTTACAGCTGAAAGTCTGTCCAATGTTTTATAACTAATGAGTTGGCAATTCTAGCTTGGACGCAGCTCCAGAATTTGTTAGCCAACGGTGGATCATCAGTGCCGAGCTCCAGAGCAGACCTGTAAGTTTTAGGGAAATTTCTGCAATCCCTTGACCTTAACACAGGATGGAAATTGGACCTCCACCATATTGCATTCCCAGAGTCTGCTGCTGAACTCTCCATCCATGATGTGCAGAGCAGGCTCTTTGAGGATCACACAGCACACTCGAGCCAGCGCCATGCTGGAAAGCTTTATACCTGTTAGAATCAGAAGTACTTCCAGACTTCATGTTGGAGGAGCACACGAAAATCCAATTTGGGATTTTTTTCTTAAAGAAAGTAAGTGTTACATGGGATGAACTCTTCTAAGTAAAGCAGGAGGCTGAAGGGACCAATCTGTCTATTGACACTGAAAGAATTTGTTCTTATTTCCATGTTCTTATTCCCATCACTGAGCTGGCTTGGACTTTTTCCCCCTAATGTATATAAAACAGGCAAAGGATGTACAGTGCTGTATGAAGAGCAACTGCTTTGTGTTGGAGCATGCTGGAATCTGTTATCATTCCAGAATCAGTTATCTTTCTGCCACAGTACTGTGTAAAAACACTAAAATGACCATTTCATGAGACTAAGTGGATATATTATTTATTTTAAATAGGTAAGAAAGACACTTCCTCAAAATTAGGTTCAGGTACTTATTTTCCCAAATGTACTTAAAATGGTCAGTAACAGGACAACTTGTGAACCTTAGAAATAGAACTGTTGGTCTTTAAAATACTTGGGTGTATTACAGAAAGAATTTAATACTACAAGGCTCTCTAATTAGAAAGTGTGTCTGTGTGTGCACACATGTGCATAATACACTACTGTGCTTGATTCACCCATGTAAAATACATAATTTTTGCACCAATATCATTCAAATAAATAATAGTGTTGTTTGGATCTCCGAAATGGTGAAAACTGACTTACGGAGAACTGAATTTCAGATTGACTGAGTGATAACATTGATGATATTGACCCAGTGATTATATACTATTCCTGCTATTGCAAGCAGGTATAATATATCATGACAGTGAGTAGCACGCATTCACTTCACCACGTGACTCATTGACAGCGAAATATGATGCTATTTCAGTACAATATCTATCTACTTTTAGATCTTGATTCTTCAGTATTTCTTGTTTGAAAGAAAACAAGCCACAGATTAAATTTTTTCTTGCCTTTTAGGCTGCCACTACTATCATATAGTCTCAGCAACACGACAGAACTCTCCAAAAGCATAATTTCTAGTTTGTGAGTACATTTTTTAGGTTTCAAGGAAAGGTGATGATTAATTTATTTAAAAATGATGTGCTCAAAGCTCCTCCTCTAATTATTTCCAGGAAAAGGAGGTAGAGTATCAGGCTTCCTGCTGGAAAGCACAGAAGAAACATGTGTATGATGAAACTTCCTTCCATTGATCTCACACTAAACCACGAAGCAACCCAGCTAGATGTGGATTTTACAAATCAAGGCATAAGAGACTAAAGAAGAGGTTTGACTTAATGGGATGGTTCCTTCAGTGATTTATAATCTGAGATTATAAAGCATTGCCTGAAAATATTCCAAGAACAAGGAAAACTACCAAGGGAGTGTTTGGTGGAAATTTGAAATCTGATGTGAATCAATCTACAATGTCAATGTCCAGATGAACTTTTTTCATTACAACCTGGAGGGAAAAGCAAGATTAACAAAATGGAGAAAGGGAATATAATTTCCTGAGTTAAACTCCCAAAGCGCTAGTTACCAAACATGACTTAGTCTCCAAAACACTCAGTCTGGAATATCAGATTCTTTGCAGATTTTTTGCCAAGCTTTATGAGTTTGTCTGCAGGAAGCAGCATGTAGATCCAAGTACTTTAGGACTTTTCAGAAGATGTAAAAATGTTCTCATAACTGGATGCCCAATCTGTAGTTTGGCAATGATTTCTTTCTGTCTCACATCTTACTGGATCACAAAATCTTCCAGGTCATTACACTGAAAAGCTTGATGGAGTCCTCTGCCAAATGGATAATATCTTGGTCAACAGAAAGCGCAAGGCAGCTAAGCATTTTTACAGCTCTAGAAACTGACAAGTTTAACTCTTAAATTATGCCTGAAATGGGAGGGCTGGTCTTACGGTTTTCCAAAAGGCCATACCACTCTATTATCTTTACCCTTTTATTCAACATTTGCTGGCATGTGATCCAACTCTGGAAGTGTTGCTAAAACTGTAGGTATGAGCCTGACCCAATTGGCTTGAAACCCTTTTTTTAAAATATATTTGGCATGTATCTGGATTTATCTGGATTTGTAATCTCACAATTCACTGTTCCTGGCTGTGTCACCCAGTTTTCCTCCCTCATGCACATACATAAAGGCAGGCCTACAAAGAGAGATAAATCATTCAGAAACCAGCCTACAAAAATTCTTTGCTCTGCAAACAAGATGCACAGTGTAGATAAGTATTGTAGGAGCTACAAGATATGAAACAGCTTACATTCAGGTGAAGTCTGATTTAAGGAAACCTGGAATGTACATGTGGAGAAGTATGAGACAAATCAGCGGCTGTAAATAACAGAATTCCAAAAGCAATCTAGAAAACTTTTGCTCAACAATTAATGTGACAGGAGTCAAAGTGTGCCCCAAATAAATACAAAACAAATGCTAAAATTTTTGCAATTAATTTGTATGTTGTAATTCACACAAACACATTTTCTGGGCATCAGTGATCAGGTGAACCATCAGGAATGTCCTGAAGGCATTTGGGGTCCCCATCCACAGACAGAAACTTCACAGCCTGCTCCACCTGTTAACTGGGATTAGTTCAGATGTCCTCCAGAGATGTCCTCAAAGATGATCCACCCTTTGAAAGACACTCCCCAACATTCCTGAAGAACTACATCATGTGTTCAATAGCTTCATGGAAGTGGTAGTAAACGGGTAGTTTTCCTCTGGCAGAACAATCCTTTTACATGCTGCAGATGTCTTGGGCACTAACAGGTCAGCGGTTTGCACTGATAAGAAATAAACCTGATTTTTTCCCAACCATCCATGGATCCAAGCTAATTTTCACATGGTAAGTAAATTATATTTGAGCAGGCATAAATCACACTCATGGAGATTTCATGTTATCAGAACATTGCTAACATTTCTTACAGGTTACAGACTATGAAATACTTGTGAATTACAAAATGATGTATTTCTTACAGTAATCTCACATATACTGCAGGATGTAATATCTCTCACAAAATTTAATAAGATTACTGTGGTCCTTCTGTGCCAGATTATCCTAAATTATCAAAATGATACTATCACTGTCAGTAAATTGAAAAAAAAGTATTTCCTGTAACATTCATCCATTGTTTAATTTTTCCATTTTACCCATTTCTGACAGATTACCAAACTCTTATTGCCAGCTGGATAGAGTCTATAATCACTTCTCCCACTACCTGTGGGACTGGGGATAACACTTATTCATAAAAGCCAGACCGTGCCTTCAAGCACAGCTGAGAGCAAAGGACAAGGCACGAACTGCCCCATCCCACTGGCACGGGTTGAGGTTGTGGAATCTCTTCTCTTTGTAGATAATCAGAATTTGACAGGACATGGTCCTGGGGAACCGGCTCCGCGTGGTCCCACTGCAGCAGGGGCACTGGACTAGATGATCTCCAGAGGTCCCTCCCAACCTCAACTGTTCTGAGAGCCCGTGGGATCAGCAGGACCCCAAAGCAATGATCAGGCACCCCAGGCATCTGTTTCGCTCCATCAGGACAGAAAAACAACACTCCTTCTGGCAAGCGCCTGGTGTAGAATCTCCCCTGAGGTATCAACCCCCTGACTCAGATGCCGTTAAAAACAGCTCATTTCATCAGCCTCAGCGGGTCACCGTGTCGGCACGTGCTTGTCTGCCATCCCATCCTCGGCATTTCAGACTATTTCTGTGGGGTAAGAGGTACTTGCCTTTCAGACGGGCCGGGGCTTTCCGCACCCTCTCTTTCTGTTCTTTTGGTACTCGTTAGGACACACGGTTGTCCAAAATCCTGTCAGAAGCAGACTCTGCTATGCACAGGCTCCAAAGTCTTGCAGCTTAATTTGCTGCAAAAATAAATCTAATTGGCTGACTGTAGATCCTGCTAATGACCATCAACACCTTAACACCAACTGCTTAGGCTGGAAAAAATCATGTTAAGAGCTTTTTTTATTAAGTGAAAAGCACAGTGTGAATGACACCCAAGGGAGAATAGTCTTCATTTTATTTATTTGTACAATTTCAAACATTATTATTTTCTACTGTTTTGCACTCTGACAGACATCCTTCTAAAAGGAAACTGCTTTCTAATTGCTAGTTTCATCTACGGTGCCAAAACACATTTCCAACACAAGAAAATCAGAGAGGAACTCAACCACAAATGTTACAACCTAGAAAATTATCCTAAACCGTATCTATTCAAATGAACATTCATGTATTGAGGAAGATTAGTTCCTTTTTTGGTCTAAAAGCTCTCATGTTGCAGAAACTTCATCACCCCATGTTTATACAAAGTGCTCCAGTTTGGGCACCAAACTCTCAAAACATCCCTTTTGAACTGGACCCACAGAGAAACATGTTTAAACCCAGTTCAAAACCCCAGATTGCCAGGCTTTGGATTCTGAGTATGCATATTGCACACTAAGAGCAATGAATTCAGACCAAAAAACAGTAACCAGGCTGATTTTCATAAGCAAATGGAGCACATCGAAAGATGTTTCAACACGCTTTTTGCAAAAAGAATCATGTTTAGAGCAGTCACGACCTAAATAAAACATCTGAAACGTAGGCTTTTCTCAGGCTGAGAAAATTCCACCCCACCTTCTTCACTGTCAGATGTTGATATAACCTTAACTGCAAACATTTAGAACAGTCTACATGGGAAAAACCCCAACATTTAAACCCTATCTTACTTAAGCAGGGCAACTTGTGCAGCTGAGAATGGAGGAGTGATGGTAGTAGAGGAAGAGAAGAAATCTGACCGTGTACCTTGCCAGCCAGGGTATTCAAACAAGAGAGAGACTGCATCTGTGGGGTTTTTTTATTCATCAGGTGAGCTTTTAGTTCATTCTTCGCAAGTACCCAGCTCTCCACACTGATGGCAGGCAGAAATGAAAAATCTAGACAAAGTGCTTTGACACAGCAACTTTCTAAGTATTTTAACCTCCACGTCAGAGCCATCCAAGTCAGCCATGCAACATCATAGCGGTGTTTCTCTGGTGTTTGTCTATATAGCCATCTCTGGAGACTATATAATGGGCAGACTGGCAGTCCTTGTCCTCAGAGGAACACATGTACTGTTTTCCCAGGATTCCCAAGAAAACATCACAGCTGGCATTCACCTGTTTTTTTCCTGGGAGCTCCATGTATCTCCCTGCTCCATCACTGAGCAAGTACCAGAAAACGAGGCGGTAATTCACTGCATCCACAAAAGGCAGTGACAACATGTCTGCTGAACACTGGTAAGTTATCCTGGAAGCATTCTCCCCCTTGTTGTAGAAGTGTTTTGTGCTATGCCTTTTTTGCAAATATGTGGTGCAGGGCACAGTCAAAGCTAAAATATTAATTGCCTTGTAAGCAGAAGGAATATCAATCTTTATGTACTCCCATTGAAATACTGTATGACCTTGGAGAAGTCATTTGATATGCCTATGCCTCAATTTTTTTTTTTTTTAAATGAGGGCAATACTACCAGTTCAGTCATTTTAAAGTGATGTGCCAGGGATAAGCACTATATACTGTCTTTCTAAACAGAAATAATATCACTATGAGTCATTGCCTTTGGTAGTCTGAGTGGCAATAGGAAATCTTCTTAGTCATACATAACAAAAACTAGGGGTATGATTGTATTTTCTAATGAACAAGTCTGCTGAATCTCAGTTTCATTAAAATGCTTTTAAGGTTCACTTACAAGATGTCAAGGTTTGTGGGTAGAACAATGCTCATCCCTCACTCACAATATTGTTATGCGAAATTCCTGCAGAGCTGGGGAATGAGCACTTATCTACCCTCTTCTCAGACTTGTCAGTGGCCAGATCAGATCAGGCTCAGAGCTAGTCTGCTTCGGGAGCTCAAATGGTGTGGAAAGTAAAACATTATTTAGACCAGCCTGCAGGCTGCTTTAATTTAAAGCAGAGGGTGGGAAATTCAAATTAAGGGTAATACAAAGGGTATCAAGACTTTTTGCATCTGTCTCTGCCCCAAACCAGAAGCAAAGTACTGGAGAATCAGGCTTAAACAATAACAGCCTCTCTTTTAAGAAGTAAAGCTTTTTCAGCAGCAGCATAAATTCTCCAAGATAGAGAATTACAATAGACTTTAAGGCAAACACAGCAGGCTGTTGTACAAGGTTTACTTGTATCAGACTTGCACCCTAGACAAAGGTGGATTTAGGACTAATTCTAGCTGCCATTTGCTTCTTTCTCCCACAGACTCACTCTGGCAAAGAATTTGTCTTTGTTCCTGCTCAGCTGTTTCATTTAGTTGTCTTTATTGCCCAAATAAGGGTGTGAGGGAAATATCCTCCTTCCTAATAATTTTGCTTCTGTATATCAAGTTAATAATTTTTTAATCTGAATTAAAAAATAAATTTAAAGCAAAACAGAGCATTTGGGGGGTTTTATTGTTAATAAAAACAATTTTTTATTTGTTTTATTTTTTATTTGTTTTATTGTTGTTTTTGCACTGACACAGTGCAAAAGTGTTTGTACCAGCTCTGTTCTAACCAGGTGTCCTCTACGTATTTTGAGAGGAATCACTTCTGAGACTGGCATACTCATGAAGTCCAAATGATGCACTGGCTACCACAGAGAATCAATTTTTCTAAAAAGCAGGGAAGCCAGAAAGAAATACACGCTTGTTGGTAAATAACCAGTGCTGGTAAATGACCACAGCCATGTCCTGGTTTCCCCAGTTACTCCTGATGTCCTAGTCAGCTCACTGTTTTCCCCTGTCTTTGACAGTATATTCGGCTTGAAACCTGCTTTACGAACTCCTCAGAGTGATGACAACATTCAGTTGGTTGATGTATGGAAGCTGTCTCCCAATAAAAGTGCACCAGCCTATCCAAAAGGGATGCATTGGGGGATGATTTGGAGACATCTGTTAAGACAGGAGCTGTGTAATAACTTAGTCTGGTTACCTTGGTGCCTAGGAATTCACCTATGGATCATCACCCCTGTGGTAGCTGCTGCACCAACGCAGAGCAGAAGGGGAACTGCTGCCTCTTCAAGAGCTTCATGGAGAGTAAAGAGAGGGCCAGAAGGACAGAACAGGTGGTGAGACACTGGTCAGCATGATGGAGACTAGATCACACGGTCCATGGGATGGGTAACCTCTCTGGCAAATATACGCCTCCAATAAAAAAAAAATACCAGGTTTAAGCAACTGACTCTACGGGTAATTGCAATCTGGATACAGCCCTACGTTTACTTAGAAGTACTTTGAAGAAGACTTAGAAGAAATGTTAGTGTTTCAGAAAAGTGGTTTCATTTGTACTTGCCCTCTACACTGGAAGGCAATGAGTGGCTTTAAACAAGAAACATTTTCATTTTCAGGTGAAAATTTAAAGCAGAATTTCATAATTTGAAAATTTGTAACCAGTGCCTGCTAGCAATCAACAAAAAATCTGCAAGTCTATTTTTTAAGCCTATTTTTGGCTCACATTTCTAGATCACATATTGTTTGTATTTACATATTTTTCTAAAGAATATTTTCAATATTCTGGAGCTTTATTTAATCATTGTCTTGTTTTTTTCCATTTGTTTCAAAGTGAGAACACACAGCAGGAGAACTATTATTTTTGTCCCTCTAAAATACTCTACATATCTTTTATTTTCTTCTCTTTTCAGACTGAAGAGTTGTATGATTCAAATAAATTCAACCTTTTCTGTTTGAAATGCTCTCTGTAGGATTATGCGCTGTGTGTTTCTGGCTGTAGTCTATCTTGCTAAAAGGGAACAGATAGGTGTAAATGATATTCACACCTCTTAATTGGAGTCATTAACAGTTCTCTGGGTTATCTTCCAGCATAAGACCTTGGACTTCCTAAGGAGCAAGTAGAAATAAGAGCCGTGAGTCGCTGCAAACTTTTGATCATATAAGAATGTCGTTAAGAGTGTGATTCTTGTGTTTGGTTGTGGTGGGTTTTTTTGCAGCATTCCTTTTCTGGCAACATCTCTACCGTAGACACGATTTTATGAGGAAGATAGTGCTTTTGTTGGTATAGCTGTTTCATTTGAGCTGATATAAGCAAAACCATCACTAATGCTTTTTTCCTTGTACATGCTGTATCTATTAGGAGATATTCCCGGTGTAGCAACATGAGCTGAAGGCAGGACTTTGTGTTTCTTTCTTTGGTGATGCAAGTTCTTAAAAGTTTTTTTGTTTCTTTGTTCCTGTTTAGCATTGTGCAATCCTTTTTGCAAGTAAGGAGAAAAAAAAAACATTTACCTTGTTTTGCAGAACAGACACAGAACTGATGGAAGGAATACTCTGTCAACAGCTTGATAAAATACACTAACAATTCATGAAAAATTCAGGTACAAACCAAATACAGTTTATTCATGAAACCGAACCAATTTACACTGCTTAACTGTAGTGAACACCAAAACGTCCTTTCATGGCCTCTTAAAAAACATGTAAAATTTCTGTGTGTTTTTCTTGTATTTGCCCTTGCATGTGCCTGCCCAAAATCAACAGTCTGAGTTCTCATCCTGCACGAACAGTCGTTCATGTTGTGCACACAGTTACAAATATAGCAAACGCCATGCACAGTTTTTGCCTTTAAACTCCAGTCTAGGCAGAGGAGATCACAACCACAACAAAAATCATCATAATTTTTGCACTATCCAGATAACTCGCTAATGAACATGCACTGATTTTTGCTTTGTGAAAACATCTAAGTAAGAAGAGTTTAATGAAATAACAATATTGGTAACTGAAAGCCAATAAACCAACAGTCAGGAAAGACTGTACGTACATGTAAAGATGACATGTACATCTGCTATATTCTTAAATTGACCACTGCATGGCACACACAAACTCTTTAGATCTCTTTTAATTCTGCATAAAGCAGCAGGAGATGCTACATAAAATGACTGGTTAAGTGTCACCTAGAGAAAATTTGAGAGTAGTAAATGACCTATCTCTTTTATTTAAGATCAGAAGACTGTGGGAAAATTTACATCTCAGAGAGGCATGAAGTGGACAAAGCAAAACAAAAGAAACCCTCTGCAGAGAGAGGTTCAGTAGAGACAGATTTTCTGTAGACAGAAATAAATTGCGGAGTGGTTTCTACAAGAACAGAAACTGGTCATCACAAAGTATTCAGGACTGGGTTTGCAAATGAGGTGGACTTAAATATTGGAAACCTCAAAGTCTTGCAAACTTGTCACCTCATAGATTTCACAGGAGCCAGCTGGGTCAGGTACCCTATAAGATGCATGAGAAAGAATTTAAAAATGAGACAAGCAGCCCATCATCCTAAATTGAAAATCATCTCAGTTTGTTGTAGGAAGTGTTGAGCGAGGACCAGAGTGTAACCATGTCTGTCAGAGGCTCTGAAGCCTAATTCTGGGTCCCACCTTTACTCATCATTCATCAGTACCCTTAGGCTCTAAGACCAAGGTAACTCTTCCTCAGAAAAATAGTATAAAAGGCAGTTATGGTATAGTCTTCCCTCCGCTCCATGAATAAAAAAGTTGTCATATAGAATTTCCCCAGGAAATAGCTTGGAATATAAAGTTTCTGCATATTTAGAGGAAATTTTTTCACAAACTCTTCTCTGTCTGTCCAATTTGACATAAAAATCATAGCTATAAACAGGAGAAAGTACTTGAATATGGGTCTTTGAAGTGAGTGCCACATATAGGGATATATAGACCCTTATTCTTTTGAGCTTTCTATCTAGTTTGGTGCACATTTTACAGTTGAGCCCCAGTTAACACCAAGAATACAAGCTTACGCATCATCTCAGTTTTTATTGAATTCCTTTTTATTTTAGTAGACAAGAATTTAAAAAGCTTTTTTATTTTCTTTTTTTCTTCTTTTGCTTTTTTTTTTTATCCACAAACATACTGTGCTATGAGGACCCTTAGAGCTGTACAAGCCAAATAAACCTCACAATGAGATTTTAAAAGTTGCTTTGCATTTGTATAACCTGTCTGTAATCCTTCTGTGTACCAGAATTCACCACAGTAACAGTCGCTTAAACTATTGAACTGGATTTTACACAAAATCCATTTGGTTGTGGAATACTTACATGCCCAAAATTTAGTGAAGCTTCTTCCCCTCAACCCATGGAACAGATAGAAAAGGTGAAGCCAAGATGAATTGTCCTGGGAAAAGGAGGCTGAAGTAATGCAAAGGGAATCAGTGCTTCAGAAAACATTTGAAATATAGCTAAACACCCCCCGCGCCTAAATATTTCTCTTTTGTGACTTAAAGGCATATGAAACCTTGTAGTAACAGCAGTAATACATAACAATGATGATAATACATCAATACATAACTAATATCACAGTACTACAAGGCAAATTGAAAAATCAAGAAAGAAACGCAACACAAATTTGTTCTTTAATACCATGTATGTCACAGGTACTTCTCCGATTCTGTTCCAATTGTTTTTCCACAATACTGAACACTATTGGCTTAACTGCACATGAACAAAACTTATGTTATCTCAGAGTTGCTGTGTAAATGCTACATTTGACTTCTTTCTGTCTGACTATTTTTGCTTTCCTGTATAAATAAAAATGATGTAAGAAGATATTTTTATGTTTGATTTAGAGAAGTTCAGCAATGTAATAGCCAGTCCAGGTATCCACAGGGTA
>NW_010539311.1:0-32321 GCF_000687285.1 Phaethon lepturus | reverse complement strand
TCCTCGCTTCCGTTCGGGGGGGCTCGAAAGCGAAGGGAGGAGGGGCAGGTTGCAAGGCGGGCGGCTGGGGACTCCGATCCCGCCTGTGGCACTGCTGGCGCTACCCTGCAACAATTAACTCTTCTCTCCAAAAAATTAAAGCCGATTTCACAACCAGGAATTACAGGGGCTCCCTAAGCACCATGCATAATTCACTGTTTTTCAGGAAAAGAAACTGAGGCACCTAAGAGTTAAATGCTGTGGCCACATGCATAGCGCGTAATTGCCAGGGCGAGAATAAAAGTGCAGGCTCCGTACTCTCAGCCCCCAGCGTTATCCTTCCAGCTCCCCAACTTTGACACTTCTCAAAGCCTGGAAAGAGCTAACACATACTGCGATTCGGTTCACATCTTTCTAGCAGGAAACAAACTACCTCAAATTGGCACCAAATTACATACTAAACTTCCCATTGTCAATTAAAAAAAAAAGTACGTTTGAATGCAGATTTCTTTATTTTCCACAGAAATTGCTTTACCTCACACTATGCACCTGTGCTCCCTGAGCTAAAGAGAACTCCCCCTTTCGAGCAGAATTCCTGAGCAAATACAGAATGAGGTAATAAACACCATGGAGAAGATTCAACATAATCTCAGACGCAGAATTAAGGCGATCTGCAGAAAGTAATCCCCATAGTATGCAAATACAAATTAATGCAGCCTCCACAGCAATATTAGTCTGCCAAAGAATCACACCTTAGTTCAACAGAGGAATTGGGTCGTTACTCATCTGTGGCAAACCAAGTCATTTATCCTGCCATCTCATCCACCTACCTACCCAACAATGAAACAGTATTTACATTGCTACACATCCTAAAAACTTGTAGTTTACTACAAAAATATCCTTTCCCCCCCACCCAAGATATTTTTTCACTGTGAAAATAAGATAGTGGTGGTTTTATTCATAGAACAGCCTGAAGCATCATCAGACTAAGACTTTGATTCCCCTTGTTTTCATCTACATGAAAATAAGATGACACACGGATTCTCGACATTTTCCCGCATGTACCTTAGCGTCCAGCCCTGCAAAGATGCCTGATGAAGTAGCTTTGCACACATCAGCAGTCTCATTAGAAGTAGCTCCACTGGTGTTATTCGTATTTGCAGGACCAGGGCCTTAGCTTTCGCCATTCATGGTACAGCCATCATGCACCTGTGATCATCTGCGTGACACACCCGCTCACATTATCTGATAAATAGTCTACTTGTTGCCAGAATTACACTCGTATACCCACCATTTTACCCCTGAGCTTCCAGGAACCTACCCTAAGCACTAATTTTCAAGACTACCAAAGGAGTCAGTGACTGGAGACTTTGTTGATCTGTGTTATCTGAACAGTGTGTGCCCACTGCTGTGCCGTGGTATAAACCCTGTAAGTCAAGAGTTTTTTCACTCGGTGGTCTGCGGGTCCCTTGGGAGCTCATGGACTCCTTCTCCTAAGTCCATAAAAAGTAACTAAGATCAGCAAAGCTGGTGTCAGTTGGCATTTATGCTACAGACATGTGCACCTCTACTGGATGAATAAGACAGATTTATTTTTTTTAAATATTGTCCATTGTAAAAGACTGAAGAATCACTGGAAATGCTGTTTGTCTCACTTTTCTGTATTCTTTCCAAGAAAGTTCAGAACCAGCTTCTGAGACAACCTTTAATGTGAATGTGCTCTAGTTTCTGAAGAGGAATGAAACTTTCCTGTCTCAAACTCCTTGGATTTGAGGCAATATTTTTGTTTTTCTTTAATTAGTTTTCCTTTGCATAGTTTAAGTTACATCTTGTATTTTAGGGAACATTTCTCTTGGAAGTCATGCAAGGCCATACATGTAGGAACAGCACATGAATGTTTGCAGAATGGTGGGCTGTGTTTTAGACAGTAGTGACTAAAAACACTATCTAAACTACTGTAGAAAACTCAGACCGGAGACCCTCTGTGCTGTAAAAGCAGCTAGTCCAGTCTTATAAGCAAGGTAACGCAACTGGAACAAAGATGCTATTTTGTCTCTGCGTGCAGTGTATCACTGAGACTGTTCTAGAATAATGTACTCATATGTTTTAAAAGGAAAGATTGAAAAATTGAAGGGCTAGTAGCTAGAAGAATAATTTTGGAAATTCTTGGAAAACACTTTACAAAGAAAAGGTTACATCCTGTACTACTTCAACACTACGGATATAAAGTTGTATACTAATGTAGCTGTGGTCAAATAGGAAAGAATATAGTAGAGCATTCCAGAGTAAGCCACTGGCATCATTAATACAAAGTAGTGCTTACAAAACCCCCACTATCTACATACGGTCTAAATAAAGGAATGAGTTGTTTGCTGCAGAATCAGCTTTAGCAGCTTAAGACACCGTTATGGGTCCTGCCCGAGAATACCAGTGGCAGACATCAGAATGAGTGACCCTCACTCGCTCCTCTACAAACTCAGCGCCCAGCTCAACCTGCCAGAGCAGGCAGGCTGCCTACGATGGAACAGAGGAGGATGGTAAAAGCAAGACACGAGGGGCAAAGAAAGAAATCTTAATTCTGCATCAAACACCTGACCACAGGCTGACTCTAAAGATTAGGAAACAATACAGTGAGAGACAACCTGACAGTAGTCTTCTGCTACCTCCACTGGCTAAATTTCAAGGTGATGGATAAAATTCTGCTGCAGGTAGAGTCAGTAGAAGTTTTGCCATGTACATCAGTGGGACCAGAATTTCAGCCTTCATCTCTGATAGCTATTTACCCCCTCAGCAAAGTAGACATCTTGTTATAATAAATAATGTCACTAGACTCTGCCTCATTCAGTCATCTTTATATCAGTATTAACACTCATTCCAGGAGCACTCAGAGAATATGTATCAGGCTTGGAGTTAAGCTTTGTACTAACACACAGAACTTCTGGTCCCTTCTCCAAGTTGTTCTATCAGATATAATCTCTTCATATTAAATTTTATATAAATTTTTTGTCTCCCTCTTGACTGTTGTTTCTGAGCAGATGCGCAAAGCCAAGGAAAGAGTATGTGGCTTTTCAGCACTTTTTCCCCAGCCGTTAGTGGAAATCTGTTGCTGCAAATATTTTATCTCATAAAAGATTTTCACTCACTTCTTTCTTCCTTTTTTTTTTTTTTAATTTGATAATACTCCTTTTATGCTTGGAATCTTTTCTGCTAATCCTTGCAGAGTCTCTGCACCTGAAGGCAGAGCTAATGAAGCCAAGTTTCTCCCCACTGTTAAACTTAGCCCAAGTATCACTTAGAACTCAAAACTGTCCTTTGGCTCTTTCAGCTCCAATTTTTAAGAACTTCTACTTCCACTTTCTCCTTCTTTGTTTTGAAGATTAGAAACCTGAGGAGAAGAACACAGTACAGATCAAAACCAGCACTGTCAAGATTTTAGCTTGTACTTAATCCTCAGGAGTAAGAAGTTCCAGAGAGCTTTCACATCTTCTGCAATAGATGTATGTATTGCAGAGAGGTAAGACAGATGCACAGTTGGGCCAAATCTTGTTGAGGTCCATTTTGTCTCTAGTTGGTCTACTCACATGAGCAAGGAAAAAAAAAATTTTTGACTCCTGAATATGAAAATCTATACCACTTACAAATTATGCAAGTGCAATATTTTTAACTCCTGCAGAAATAAAACTTGCTCACATGGCTTACGCATGGACCAGAGTGACACAGTTATCACAGTTTTGTCTAATCCAAACACATCATTTATGGCAACATGGCACCTGACCACTTCACAAAATTATGCACAAAAAAATTAATTGGTGCTCTGGCTTTTTCTTCCTCCTCCTTATCTACAAGCACTGAATTTTTGTGTGTCTAGATTTGGGAGGTGAAAAAGGTTAAACTCAAATAGTATGTTATTTCCTTTTACTCTGAAGCTGAGATTTGCAGCTACCAGGATTGCTTGTGGGAGAGATTTGCAGATTCACAGGCCATACTCCAAAGATGTGCTTTCGCCTGTGCTCACAAGCCTCATTCTTCTGGTTTCTAGTTCCTTTGTTTTATTGAAATGCAGTTGTGAGAGGTCACTAGCTGGGTGTATGAGCCAGTACCTAGTAAGTAGAAGCTGTGCCACTAAGGGATGATGATGATGGAGAGGGATGAAAATGAATCTTTAGAGCTGAACTTTATATTTAACATGCTATCAAACAGAGTGCTTGCAACGGAGAGACTGGTGTAGTCTTTTGAATGACAAGACTTGAGAAGTAGAGATTATAATATTCATTTTATGTGTGGGTAGGCAGGGTCATACAAAGGTTAAATCACTTGCACAAGTCACATGTTAAGTCAGCATTAAAACCAAGAATAGAAACATAAAGTCATGCCTCTCAGTCCAAGGTTTCTAATGATTAAACTATATCCTCTCCTTTGGCCTGGTCTATAGCACATAACACAGTACAAAGTATACCTCCATGACATTTTGCACATAGATATCTTAAAATATTTTTGCAAGTCAAACACAATCATTGTACAGGTATGCAACCGCTGACACAGTATCTTCATCTCAAAATGAAGTGGGAACAGGTATGCCCAATAGGTAAAATTTAGTAAATTCCAACATCTAAAAGTACAGCTACTGAAATCAAGTGTTTCCAAATTATTCTAATTGAAAAGCGGAAGCTGACAGGAAACCAGTAGAACAAGAACCTCAAGGGAACAACTAGAAGCAGGCAGTTAACTTGCAGGTCTGCAAGTTAAGTGGGATGAAGCTGATGCATCACCTTTAAGGTAAACAACACAGTTTTGTACATGATGAGAGAAGTAATTAGCAGCCAAGGTAATGCCATAAGTACAGGAAGAATGGATTGTGAAAACCTCAGGCAAGTGAGAGTTTAGCAGCAACAGATCAAATCTCAGTTGAAGTATATACACGTGCCTATGGCAGCTCATCAAGCACCATTGCACTGGCTGATCTAAATGAACTTCAATATTAAATTGTGTTTATGCAGGCAGAAACCATGTAGTGAAAGAAAGGTGCTGCGACAAGACTCATAGAAGAGTTCAAAAGAATCTGATTACAGATTTCCTGATTGCAGAGTGTCTTCTGATAACTGGTTGCTAGAAGTGGAGTAGTGGTACCAATTTATTGGGGAAGTACAACAAAAATCAATCTCTTTTTCAGTAACAACCTAGTGCCAAAATGGCTTTAAAAAATAAAAAAAAAGGCAATTTTAACTCTGGATCCTTAAGAGTCAGAAAAAGATTAAACTAAAAAAAAAAGATTATCAGCTGTTGAAATTACTCTGAGCAGCTTGTGGTAACATTTCTGGAAAGAGCAGAAACCTTGGAAGTGGCTTCCCATGTGGCCCTTCTGGATTCCACTCAGTACTTTATGGAATTGCCCCAGAGTTGCTTCTATTTGTGGTGTCTCCTGGGACAGCCTCTTCCAAATGCCATGACTTACAGTTCATTGAATTTAAAGCTGTTTCCAGGCCATGAAACTGAGGTCTGCCACAAGGGCCAAGAGATCATACACCCTCCGTGGCAGAAAACAGACCTAGGCATAAGTTACAATGCAGAGGAGATACCCTGTTTATCCTCAATAGGTATAGCTCCCTCTCCTCAGTTTACCAGCTTGAAATACCCCTTAGGGGATGTGTCAGTCATAATTTTGACAAATTGCCTCACTTAATAGTTAGAGGTCCACTGATTTCAGATGCAGTTGTCCTGAAAGCTACTTCAAATATTAGCTCAATGGTACACAGATATAAGGCAACAAGGGTCTAAAGAAGCCATCACTTCTAAATAAAGAAAATGCTAGTCAAGCAAACAGGCAACTCTTGTTTACTTCAGGTATTTTACTTCACCAATTTTATGTTTTAGAAATTAAGTTGTTCAGTGTTTAACACATCAGAAAAATGACTGCAAAACCTAAATTAAATGTATTTTTCTTGTGGCAATATTGATTGCTGAGCTTTTCTACAAGTTTCACTGCGTAAGTAAGGACAAAAAACACTTTAAAAAGTTTTAATCAGCATAAATGCAATAAAAGCTGCCTCATGTACTTCCGTTTCACTATTTCATATATATTCAGAGGTTCAACACTACCAAACAGGACTCGGAACAAGAGGGTTAGAATATCCAGGACAAAAGAACTTTACACAATAGGGGAAGTTGAACCCTTCTCCAATGTCCTTCCCTCCATCTCTCACCCCCCAAAAAAGGAGGGGGGGGAGAAGGGGAGGGGGGCATTAGCAGGGCAGTTTATCCCATATATCAGTGAGCCACATAACCTTGCAGCAAATGGCCCTAGCTGACTGCCTCTGTACCGGCTGGCATTAACACATACCCAAAACAACACATTCCACACTGTTATGCTTCCGCTTTACTAAGAGATTCTCAGAAATACCCAGTAAAAAATTCACAAACATAAGAAAAGCCGCAGTACCCTTATCAGGTAGAGAATTATTATCTATTTTGCAAATAAGACACTGAGACATAATGGTAAAGAGACAAATGAAAACTGTCCCTGGCAAAGCGAAGGGACTCAATCTCATGATTCAGCCCTACCATATTACAATAGCTTAATCCTTCAGTACTGTTTGAAACACACACAATACAAAAGGTCAACTATCTTTAACATTGCATTTGCACACTGGATATGTCTAAGCCCAAATTTCTGCTTCAGACCCTAGGAGAGCAATGAGGGTTACAGGAAGCAGCAGAGTCTTTGCACATGAAGACATTCGGAGGCAGAACCTCAAACAGCTGCGCAGTAAATTTTCAGTGCACATCATGCAAGCACTCAGGATGTAAACAGCCCTCAAATAATTTCATACCATTTATAACAGTAATTCTGAAATTACTTTTTTTTTCATGGACAAAGGAGTTTATTGCTTATTTAGAAGTTACAGCTTCTTTGCTACTGCTTAAAGCTGAGACTTACACAGATATATTTAACTAAGCACACCATGAAGAATGAAGAAAACTTGGAAATCAAACCATTACTCTGACTCCTGTGAACTTCGCTTCACTAAGCAAAAAAACCTGCAGCAAACAAAATAGTCTCTGACCTTCCAGAACAACATTTAAAAAAAAAAAAAAGCATCTGATCTGCTTATGTGGGCAGATTTTGGCACGGGGTAAACATCTATGTTTGCTCCTCAAATTGCACAAGTCAGAAAAGAATTTCTCTCTCTTTGATCCAGGACCTGCTTTTAAACCATTGTGCATTTATGTTTCTTTGACAATCTGAGGCAGGTTACTTTCTTCACATGGAAGTGTGAGTACTGGGGCAAAGTAAATGGGCCAACTGCCTGTAATCTGGTATCTCTAAAGGAGGAACGGGCACATCCTGAAGTGAGCACACGTATCCTTACGTAACTGCCAAAACCGCAGTTCCAGCCTACTCAGCTTCTCAAATATTCAGCCAACCATAGCAGCATCTCTGCCCTCAGCCAAAGCTAAAGGTGAGCCCACAGTGTCTCAGATCTCTTCTGGAAAAGGGCCCAATTGCTTAAGGGAGCCAGGCAGAGTCTTCAGCCACAAGCACACAAAAGGGGGAAAAAAGAGTTTACAGAAGATAAGTTCGGGAAAGCCTGAAAGAGCGCCAGCCCCGCAGCAGACGGTCCCATGCCAGAGTACAACTTGTACTGGCACTCCGGTGTCGAGCTTTGGATCAATAACATCTGTAATAAAGCACACATTGACTGATAGGCTGGACAGATGCACTGAGCGAGCAAAGGGATTTTTTCTCTCTCAACGTGCTGGCGCTGAGGCCTACAGCAATTATTTGGCTCTACCTTTACAACGTTTATCTTTATTTCATGCTTTTCAAAGAGCTGCTCATGTGGGTTCTTTGGGGTCCCCCCAATCTTAAGGAAATTAAGCATCTTCCATGACTGCCTTAAGCAAACTTTGCAAGTATTGTGCACTCAGTAGTGCCTGACACACGCCTCAGACATCCTAGTTAGCTTGTTTGCAGGAGTTCGATTTCAGTGAAGGAAATCAGTGACAGCAAAATGGTCTCAAACCTCAGGCAACGTAATGAGAGACCAAGATCACTGACTGCGTAAGCCCTGTCGTTTCATGTGAACAGAATGAAGAAGTATTGGAAATGTGTACATCTGTCACGTACTGTCCCCAGCAAGGGAGCCCCATCAACTGAGTAAGCTGGTTACCCTTCAGAATACAATTAACATCAGCTGATTAAATGTTTTAAATCTTTTTTAAGTTGCCAAAGATACACTAATATCCTGAATTCTGTATTTTTCCATGAAAAAAATAGCAGTCCAGAAAATCAAGCTACAACATACACACAAAATCTTCTTCTGCTACATACACGCACACACATGCTTTCTTTTCACAAGTATCTCAAAAGTCAGGAGGCCTCCAAGCCCAGCTAAGGGAAGATGACACTGATACTTGTCTTACTTTTAAAATTCCTTCCACGTGCCTACAGTTTGTAAGCAACCATTGAAACCAAAGGCAGGAGTCGAAATTCTCTTTTCACTGGGAATGAGTGCTTATGCCACTAACTTCTGTGGAGCTAGGATTTTTCCTGAGCCTACGTTTTATAACTACAGAGAACTCTGTATAGGCATTGCCATTCAAACTGTATGATATTTTTTAATAAACTGATGTATCAAACACAACACATTGTACTCTGATTGAAGACCACCATCTCAACCTGAACATCAAATGAGGAATTGGTTGACAAAGGGTTTAAAAGCTGCATGTCATTTCCAGCATGTGTAACAAAGGAAATCATACTTAGCAAGATGTTTGCTACACTAACCCTGTTTACACGTCATAGCACAAAAATAGACACATTTAACCCTATGGAAATTTAGGCCAAGTCTGAGAGCATTAAGCACACGTAAAGCAAAAAATGTGCTAGGCTGCTGAGACTAGGCTCAAAGGACTTTGTTGTCCAAGGCTAAAAATGTAGTTCAGCAAATTCTTGCTCATTTGTCTGGCTCTGGAATAGTCTAAATTTACTTAGTACCTCCCTGCATGATTGCAACATTCCTTGAAGATCTGCAGCTCTTAATGTTTTTGGCATGATCCGAACTGCTTCGGTTTGCGTAACGAGGTCATGGCTTCAGTCTCAGCCCAACAAAGCCAGATGCGATGGTCTAGGGCTACCTATTGGTTAGATGCTTCCACTTTCTCCAAGCTGAATTTCGCAACACTGTGCTGCAAGAGCCAAAGGGCCTGCTTGTTCTCATCCCGCTTCGTAACTCCTATGTGCCCTGTTGCACAATGCCTCAACTTTAATAAAAGGGATGGAGAACACGTATCCAAGTTTTGCGCTAAATCATTTTATCTTATATCTTTGTATTTACTAATTTTGTTCTGACTATACTACTTTTTAAAAACTGCAGGAAAATAAACTTAATGCTTGACTCATTTTTTTTAAAACACTACTTGTACTTTAGGTCTGAGACTTGCATAAGACTTTTTCTAGATATGCTACAGACATAGGACACCAACTAAAATATCTTAACTTTTCTGTATTTTTAAACTCTATGAATAATACCAGTATACTCAGCTTACACTTCCCTATTGAGAAATCATTTTGTTCCACATACAGGAAAATCTGCTGTGTATGTAGGCCACAGCTTGTAAAAATAAACAAATAATACATTTACATACATTTAAGTATGTTACACTGCTTGACAGTGACAACAAACCACATGAATTTCCTGAAGAAAAAAAAACACTTTTGCAAGAAACGAGTGACATTGCAATTTTTTTTTTCTTTGCACTAAGGTTACGTCACTTATCTCTCGTGTACAGATGACACTAATAACCATGTGCCTGGACTCCAGCTAAATTATCAGTTTCCTTTAAATAGTTTGAGGGAAGAAAAACAGCAAGAATGCTGTATAGGAAAGTAGGAAGGCTTGGTCTTGAGCCTAATTTTAAAAATTCTTTCAGATTAGCCTCCAAATTTTGTTCTACAGGTTTTCATATACGAAAATGTATCATTTCTGCATGCAGACTCTGTAGCTGCATATGTAGCTACCCAAACTGTACACAATGTGGGCACAGCACCTGCGCACACTAAAGCTGTCTCTAGGCAAGTTCTAGCTATTCAGCCCAAGACTTTTAAATGATCTCCACCTTTTAGGACAGGACACCACTCTTAACCTTTGTTGAAGATACTTATTTTAACCCTGAAGTCACTGGTCCTCATGGGTAGCATTATGTTTTCCAATGACATTACACAGAAGCATGCATACTCAAATATTTGTGAGTCAAGTTCTGAAGAGGACACCTTATTCCCTTCGCTCCCATAAAGTGCACCACACTTAAAAATTGTCTCATATAGTTGCTGTGTAGAAGACTTGAGAAAGATCAGGTAGGTGAGGCTTCCAAAAAAAAAAAATTTTTTTTAAAAGGAGTTAATTTGTTAAATTTCAGGTTGCAGAATGCCCTGCACCACTGAATTAACTGCTGATACTTAGCTGAATCCTCCATGTCTCTACAAACACCCTGTAACGCTAAAGGAGCATCTATCCATAACACAGGGTCCTGTCCACCAGGATTCAGCTAAACATTCAGGTCCTGTTCATGACCAGAAATTCACAGCCAAATACAGGTAGTACCAAGAACATTCTAAGATTTCTACAGCAAAATGTAATGACTTCGTTTTAATAGGTAAACACGATGAGCTTCACAAACAACTGCTGAGGCGTTAGAAATCATTAGTCCCCCAGAGAAAGCACTAACACCCTGCAGTATCAAATTGTTTATCACTAATTTACAGAGACTGAATCCACAAATACATTTCTATCACTTTGTAGTTGCTTAATTAATTAGATATATTAAGCAAATTAAACTGAAGGATGCAGCGAGTACTCCTAGGGCAACCGATGGCTATGTCACCAGCAATTTGCTGCTTTTCCATTCAAAAAAGTCCTCCCAATTTTCTTTTTCTTTTAGTAGCAAAGAGGGTCAGAAAAGGATGAAAGCTGTGATCTCACTAGCACAGCAGAAATCAAGAGAGACTTCTACTGCATTGAGATTAGTGAGATAACTCCAAGATAAGAGCTTCATAAACATGTGCATGAGTCAACAAGCAACCCAAACTTTGGGGAATCTTCAGATCACAGTCAGAACATCCCAGTGCAGCTTTTCATTATGATAAGACCAGAAGAATCCCACAGGTAGCGACAGAGCACATAGGTATTTGCAAATTCATTCTAACCTTCATATGTTGAGTCTTTTAGAAAAGTATGATTTATAAAAACTACCATTTAAATAGTTTAATTGTTTTAATATATCAGATTAACATTAATGACTATAATACTTACTGTTTTGTTATCTTTATATAAAGTGTTGTTAGAGGCAATTGTAAGCTTGTAGTTAATAACTTTTTAGATAAAGCTGTTCTGCCAATTCATTTCCCTCTTTTCCTGTGTAAAATAATGCAAAAGAAAAATCAACACTCAGATCTCAAGTGGTTAAAAAAAGTAAAAAAAAAAAGAACGTTATTTTGCTTGAAAAGAATCACAGAATCACAGAAACACTAGGTTGGAAAGCAAAAACAACAAAAATGTTGCCCTGTATTTTCAATACCATACAGGCTGTTGCGAAGAAAGTTAACTGGCATCAACTGGACTAGTATCATACCTAAAATTAGACAACTTCTTAAGTTTTGGTCAGACTGGGTGCTAATGTGCCCCAGGCAATTAACAATTTACTTTTTTTAAACAAGCAAGCAATATACTGATGATTTCAATTTAAATGTTTAGGAGGTAGTTCTCCTTTTCATATTATTACTTAACACATGTTCAGTCCTTGTACTGTGTTATCCCTATTGTGCGTAATTACATACTTTTGGTCACACAGACAACAGGACCTATTCATGAAATATCACCACAGTCAGTTTATTTAAAATGTATACCCATTTTTGTTAATTTTAAAAATACAGATTTGTCATGATAATCCAAAATAATCTTATAAAAATAATTTCTGATATTTGTGGAGCTCTATTTGGATTTTGGAGAAAATATTATTGGCATTCATTTTTCTTGTGCTAGAAGAGTACAGGACATTTAAGTATTATGTCTTCCTCTCAAGTGCCAAAAAAAAAAAAACAAAACCCAAAAGACAAAAGAAAAAAAGACGACAAAAGGAAAAAAAAACCAACAAAAAAAAAGCAAACAACCCAAACCAGAAGACAACATACATCCAGACAACATCCAGAGTTTGCTGCTTCTCTGAAACACAAGGCTCACCAAACATTAGCTTTTCCTCACTTCTCAGTTAGTGTACTTGTTTTCTCCATTCCAAATGTAGCTAGCAAAAGACCTGTAAATCCAGATTTCTTTTCCTGGTATTACACAGATAAGCTTTAAAGTTCCTTCTTCTGCCAGGTAGGCCATTACTTGCTTACCTGGCAGAATGGTTAGGGGTATTTTTCCGACCGCTACTTCTATCACGTTTGTGAATTGTACTCCTAATTCAAACCTCATTGAGTTATAATAGTCTAGGCACCTAATACACAGTAGTTGATGCAGAGGCAGTTGCACCTTTTCTTCTTCCACTCCCAGGAATCATTTCCGTAGGGAGGATCGTACACTGATCTCAATTAACAAAGCTACACAGAAAAAAAGGGTCACGTAAGACTTGTGGAACACTTAATAGAAACAATGCAGAGCAGCCTTATTCTTTGTATCATAAAGCTGATGTTTCTCTGAGTGCATTTTATCAATTATTGTAGACTTCATAAGGATTAAAGAGAGTTCAGAATGTAAACAGAGTTTACTAGTTTAATCAGTAAATATTGACATTTATACTTTAGGACTACCTCCATAGTAAACGCAAACTACAGAATCAGACAAAAAGCTGCAGGAACCTTTTTTTTTGTTTGTTTTTTTTGTTTTGTTTGATTGGCTTTAGTAACAAACGTTCAGAGAAAAATCGTGATGGCAATTTTTTTTAAAAGCACCCATGCCATGGTTTGAACTGTGCCAGGAGTCATGCTACCTGTATTCTTGCAATTTGGAAAGAAAGCCACCATGTAAGAACAAACAGCCCAAGACTTTAAACAGGAAAGCTTTTGTCTGGAGTTCTACAAAGCCAATGAGTGAAATTCAGGTCTGCAAGTACAGTTCCGTTAAAGTCATCACCATTAAAAAATAGCGCTCCTGCACTTCACAAATGTGATCTTGCAATACCGTTAAGTCCTTTGCATTTATTTTAGTGATGAAAATAAGATCTACCACTCTCTTAACTCAGGAAAGAATATCTATGAACAAACTGAATTCTATTTCACTCTGGTAACCATCAATAGGGTTCCCTGCTAAACTTTCGTCACATACATCTGATAACATCAGGATTAAACAGATGCTAAATATTAATCATCCACTATAAAGACTAAGACCAAAACTACTGTGCTGACAACCGATATTTTTCAGTAGGCTTTATTAATGATGGTAAGGTCTAAACTGAGCTTGTAGGCTATCCTTTAATAAAATGTTGTTCTGTTGAAAACAGCACCAAAACGCTAAGCATATTTTTAGCACTCACACCTCACTTTAAATACTTTTTTTTGAGGTTGATGACAATGCAGCGTAATTGTGGCTATACTTTCATTAGCAAGTTGTGCAGCACAATCAGAGCAAGTCTGAAGAGCAAAATAGGTGTTGCTGAAACCCAAAACCCCATGCTACAGGTGCTTCTGGAGGGAAGGGGAAATGCTTTATACTAGCTTTACCTCCATCTTCTGCACTGAATGACCATTAGCTGTTAAAGCACTTTAAATATGCTCCTGGAGCCTACCTTTTGTTTTAGTTTAATCTAAGAGGAACTCAATTTTGTCTTGAACTCCAGGACAATTTGACAAAGCAAACCAATGCGAGGCAAGGAAGGAGGTTGGAAAGATTCATGTCACCAGAACATCCCCTCTCTCACTAACACATAAACATATATGCACCCTGTGATGATGAGCAGAAATATTTGAGGCAGAAACCATTTAATATGGAAAAAAAAAGGACAGAGCCTGTTTTCCATGAGGGTTCTATTCTTAAAAGCTTTCCCTGTTTTAATAACCTAGTACCTTTTCAAGAATGTTACAAAGCCTGCTAACTTTGGAGTAACCATTTAGGAAGAGCAAACAGGTTACAGCCAAGATGTCTGTTTAGTATTGAAGTACCTTAAAGAAACTTAAATGGGACTGTGGTAGGAAAGGTAACATTAAAAGAAAAAGTTGCACTTCTCAGACATTTTTTCTTTGAAAGAAAAACAATTGTCTGTAGCAACATGGACACAGATGTTTTCTAATACAGAAATAATGCTAGAGACTGAGTGAACTTCATATCTGAATATGGGTCTTGATTGTCTTAAGAATCAGAATCAGATTCTGCTCTTCATTTCTTGCGTGCGCTATCACTAGAGGACCAAGGGGTTCTCCAATTTGTAAATCCATTCATCGTTACATGTAAGAGTGGGACATCTGGTAAGTCTGACCATTCAACATTCATCCCCACTAAACTTAAAGGATATAACAAGTCCATGTAATTAAACAGGAATTGTGACATATTGAGCCATTGCCATCTCTTCTCTGTAAATTGAGCCCAGACTCATGGCCCAGGGGTTCAGATTGCTGTGGTCTGAGGCAGAGTTCTGCAAAGTACAGAGGTATGACTTTGGCTCAGCTTAATGGAAAAATTATTGTTGAGCTGTGAGAGAGGATGCAAGCTAAAACAACGCAAGATAAGAAGTAAAAACAAAAACTAAAGTGACATTTTTGAGTTGGCAGCCGTAACTCAAGGACTCAAGAAGACAAATACTGCCATGAAAAGATATAAAACACTGAAGAAGTAATAGTCAAGTCAGCAACATCAAGGAACGGTTTGTTCCAAGAAGCAGCAGAGGTCAATGCTTCTCCACCTGACTGACCAGCAGAGACTCATCAGATGTTTGCACTAGGGGTGGTGCACACATTTCTGGTTGGCCTAATAAAATGTTGTTCCTACCAATGTACTATCCAATAAATAATTACTGGGTACACACTGGTTGTATATACTCCCACTTGCAAGTCTCTAGGCATAGTAAAGATATCAATACTATACATTTTTATACCTATTTTGCTACCAATAGGCATTTCTACTTATTGATTTTAATATCTATTGGCATCACTACCCATTGATGCCTATCAAATTCAAAACTTTGATACTGACAGGCATTGATACCTATACACATCATTATCTTTTGATATCACTAGGCATCAACAGGTATCAATACCTATCAGTATCAACACCTTCCAATACCAATAGGCATCAATACCTATAATTTTTAATACTGATTTCAATATCTATCAAAAAGCATTGATATCCTACTGATAAGTATAGTTATCAGTACCTCTTGATTTTGAAACCAAACTTCAATATTAGTATGCATCAAAACCTATTTCAATACCAATTTGTTAACAATAGGCATTCAAAGAATATGGTACCTATTGAAAAGAATCAGCGCCTTTTAATAGCAATGTCTGTCAATACCAATCTCAAGATCAGTAGGCATCAATAGCTATCAATTTCAATACTGATTTTGATATCATTAGGTATTGATAGTTACTGATATCAATAGGTATCAAAAGATAGGCATTGATACCTATAAATTTCTCTAATGATTTTGAAATCAAGAGACATCAAGACACATTGATAGGCATCAATATCTGTCGATTTCAAGAGCTACTGATTTCAATTGTCATCTATACCTATTGATTTTAATATCAATAGGCATCTATACCTATTGATACCTTTCAAAAGAAATAGTCTTTAATATCTACTATTTTTAATACCTATTGATAGGTAGATATTGATAGACTGATTTGGATAAACATTGATACCTATCAATATGAATACCTTTCGATGGACAGATACTTATGATAGTCATCAGTAGACATCAATACCAATTGATAGGCATCAATACTTATGAATTTTGATACTAATTTATTTTTATACCTATCAATATCAATCAGTTTCAATACCTGGGTATACGAGGAGGCATGAATTCACGTGGATGCTTACATTCTGGCCAAAGAGCCATATGAAGTTTTGGTATGTAGGTTATAGGTGGTATTATTTGGTATGGAGCTTGTTCACTTCTGCTATACCTCCTGGAGCAAAATCTTGAGGGAAAAGCATATTATTCTGCAAGATATTTTACATTCACAATCAAGTGTGCAAAATCCTGCATTACAAGTGTGAGTGAGCATGTGCAAAATCACAGGCACAGATGCAGGGTTCATTTGTTAATAACTGGTCCTTGATAGTTAGACAGAAGACAAAAATAGAATAGTCTTGTTATTTCATGATTTCCAGGAATCCTGAATACTTACATATTGCTCAAATTAATTTGTTTTTCGTGGAAGTCAGTTCTCTTTAAAACTGGTGAGTTTCCCTTAAGCATCTCTCCAGATATCTCAGTTTCAACCTCTAGAGGCATTCTTCCTTCTTTCAGGTTTTGCAGTTATTAGTTCTATTTAGATTTCTTTCTACAGCAGTGGGTCCTCTGACATGCCCACAGTTTTATTTCTGAAGGCTGACAACACAGACAACCATATCAGCTTTTTTACTTTCAGCTGCAAACATCATTTCTGAGTCCCACACACATACCTCTAAACCCAGCAGGGTGAGACAAACACACTCCCACAGAGCTGCCTGAGAAGCTACAGTGCCACATGGAAAAACAGTTGGATTTACTGGCATTGTTTCTCATTTTCAATATTTTGTCAACTCTGGATTTTGAGTTTAAACTTGCTTATGTGACTAAAGGAAAACTGATAGCTACAAAAGACATTGCTTGCTCATGTTATCCTAACACAGATCAGCATTGCAACCAGAGTATCAGCATATGTGGTTGTCAGTAGCACCTTCTGAAGAGGCTAGTTTTCAAAGTTCACCTCTTGCCTGCTGGAGAAGGCTAGGATCCCCAGACTAATGCTTCTTGCTGATGGTAAATGTCACCATGGTATCGCGTTACCACAACTAGTTTAAAAAAGTCTGACATTTAAAAGACACCAACTTAGAAATCGCCTCCCAACTACACCACTGATGAAGGACTGAGTAGCAAGGAAAAGCCACTATCTAGCAATGCAGACAACCTTCCTTCAGCACTTTTGTTTTTTTCCAAGGGTGTTTCCCATGCAAATAGTGACTCTGCCCAAATCCCATTACCTTAAAAACATTAACGAGATCACAACCTTAAGGAGCACGGCTGATGGCCAATACTGGATCGGGTAAGTCAGGCTGGGTATAATACGCCAGAGCAACACCTGCCACACCAAACCTGAGAATGAAAAATAAGACTGGCCTCCACCCTTAAGTAATGTATACCAATATAAATGGTATCCCAACATCTGTGCAGTTGCTTCATTAACAAAACAGTCACAAAGTGTGACAGAGGTTTTTAATAAAAACTGGCACAGTTTTCACAAGTTATAAAAGACCCCTTTATGAGTATTTAGCTACAGAAGCAGGGTGATGCACTTTGCAAACAAAATGAGTTAGAGTAAAAGATTAAATGGCTAAAAGGACCGAGGGAAAGCACCTTATCTCTTACGTTATTTCACATCAGGAGGTAACTTAGCCCAAAGCGAGCTGTTCAGCAGATCTCCAAGGCTGGTGCTGAAATGCCTCATAACTCCATCATATTTGGGTTAGGAGGGTTACTTTGGATCAGAGCCTGGCCTCGGGCCAAAACATCTTCACAAAACTGTTCAAAAATTTCTGAAGGGAAGTTGTCCTCCAGGGTTTCATGACCTAAACCACAGGTCTTACTAAGCAGCACTGCACTGTCTTCTCATTTCTTACAAATATTTCAGCACCACATTAACATCGCTTATGACTGCAGCAAGACACAAAGAAGAGAGGACTACTTGCAGCATTTGGGTGCCCATTTACACCATAGGACATGCTGCAGACCTGTTGTGATACTGGACTCTGTACTCTTCTGTACTGGGTCTGTCTGGGATGGAGTTAACTTTCTTCATAGGAACACATATGGTGCTGTGTTTCAAGTTTGCAACTAAAACAGCACTGAAAACACAGCAATGTTTTGGCTGTGCTTGCACAGTATCAAGGACACCTTTTTTATCTCACTCTGCACTGGAAAGCAAGGTGGGGGTGGGCAAGAAATTGGGATGAGGCACAGCCAGGATAGGTGACCCAAACAGTCCAAAGGGATATCCCATACCATATAATGTCATGCTCAGCAATAAAAATTGCGAGGTTTTGTCTTCCAATGTAGCCATTGCTCAGAAGCTAGCTGGGTATCGGGGTGATGATGGGAAGAGATGAGTGATTGCCCTTGCATCATTTGGGGTCCCCCCCCACCTTTCCCAACACCTATGAGACTGTCTTTATCTTGACCCAAGAGTTTTTTTGCTTTTGGTCTTCTAATTCTCTCCCTCAGCCCACTGAGGGGGGAACCAAGTGACCTGCTGTGTGGGTGCTTAGCTGCTGGCTGGGGTCAACCCACAACAGTCATAAAGCCATACCCCTCTATCATCAAGCTACTAAGAGAAAGGACAGGTGAAGGAAAGCTTGATGAGAGATGTTAAGGCAGTAGCCTTAGCACAGCAGAGGGAAAATTGACAACAGTTAGGGAATCAGATGGCAGAGCCAGCTTGGGTGGGAGAGATGATACCCTCTCAGCAAGACAACCTTCTCTTCCCCTCTTTTATCGAGACATGAACTTTGTCCCATCCTGCACCCCCTGTAGCCTGTGCTATAGAGGAAGGAGGTAGAAAATTTCCTGTTGCCCAAGAGTAATGGATAAGTCATCTCAGGACAGCAGGGGCCTCTTACCAGCACTTGCCGGGAATCTACTTGATTCCCTGCAGACTGATGCGCTAGGGGGCTGTGAAGAACGCTGTGGGCTGCCTGCTGATGCACAAGCCTGCCTACACCTCCATCAGGGAGTAATACAGGGTGCTGTGAGAACCATTGGCATTTGAGATCCGTATCTTGACCTTTGTGTATCAGGTCTTCCCAGATGACCTCATGGTAGCAAAACCCAAGGTGTGGGATAGAGCATAACAAACTCCAACAAGCACTGGAGCATATTTGGACCTGAACTTCCAGTTTTGTTTTTTCCTAGAGGGATCTAGTTGATTCTAGGCCACTTTGAGAACTGAATTAATATGCACTAAACTGGGACAATCAAGGGCTTCACTTCAAAACCATACTTTTATTTAAAATCCAGTTGCTAATATAGACACAGCTTTAGTCTTCCCATTACTGCTCTAAACCTTGGCCAGGTATTTTCTCTCTTCTCTTTTCATTTACAAACTGGTAATTATTTTCTTGTACTTATAGCTGGAGAACCCGGTGTTTGACATTTACAAACACTCTTGTCCACCACTAAATGAACTGCAGCCATTGCCTAAATAACAAACGTCCCTCTGCCCCCATCACTATAGATCTCCAAATACCCATTTAACCTCATAGTCTAACGATTGAATAGATACAGGATCTGATGTAAAAATAATAGTTTCTGTTGAAAAGCATCTACAGACTGAAATTAGGGATTATACTCCCTTTTTACTGGTCACTCCATTGAGTTCCCATGCTTTCAGAATGAAAAAAAAAGCCTGTAAAAATTGCAGGGTTTTGGATCACAGCACTTGAATGGTTTGGGATAGTTGGGTGGAGCATGTTAGTTTTTCACCTTGCTCGTAGAGTTGGGGCTGAAGGATACATAGTAGGCAGTATAAGTAAACTTATAAAAATCATTGCCTATGCTATACATATTTTAGACACAAATTGAAACTATTCCACATTTTTGGGGGAAAAAAAAAGTGTCTTCAAGCTTCATTACAAAAAGTAAAAATCAATCATTGTAAATCCTAAGGACTGTGAAGTCTAACCTACATCCTCAGTTTTCTGGTGTTAAACTAGGAAGGGTCACATGCAATGTCTGACCTACATAGTCACACCACATATGCATTTACACAAGTGCTCCAAAGCTTTCCAAGGGCACAGGGTTCTAGAAAAAGAGCAAAGAGGGGGCATCCCCAAAGAATTGACTGTAGTTCTAATACCTTTTTCCAATAGCTCCTTTTAAATAATACATCTTCTCCATTGATCGAAGCAAGTCCCAGGAATCTTGAAGGAAGATTAAAGAATCAATGAAATGAACCTTTTGGCCCTCCTGGGCTCTCCATCTGCTTACCCACTCCTACTTCTAAATTAGGATCTATACATATATTTGCAAATACATTGCTTCCAGCACTGCTTGGGGCTTTACTATTATTATTGTATTTCCTATTCATCTGTATCATGTTCCTAATCTGTTTCTCTCTTTTGTTGAGTAACTCCTTTAAAGGCAAAAGATTAGATTTGCAATTGATACTTATGAAGACTCTGTCTGGCACAATGCAGTTCATGTCTTAAGATACTACTCCCTCTGTAAAAAATGTTTAGGTCACTGTACAGGAAAAGATATGATACTGTAAGGGATACTACATACATACACACACTAAGACAAGCCCATATAATTTACAAACATCAGAATCATGATTTTTTTTTTTTTTTTCTGTGATGAATTTGACATAAGAGCACTACTTAAAGTTAAGGTCTGGCTTATTTTGCAGACTCCCAAACTTTTGGTGTGAAGTGCCACATTTTTTGCAATTCATTCTTTTTCTTCAACAAAAGACTTTGTCAAATAATCTTAAAATTAAAAAAAAAAAAAAAAAAGAGAGAGAAAACCCTACAAGGCACTGCTAGCTTTTGAAACACTGTATCTATCTCATATTAAGAATTTCTTCAAATACTGTGAGCCATCTGTCTTAACTGCCAGAAATGGGTTTCTTCTGTTTATTCACTAGTAGAGACAGTTTCTAGTGCACAGAGAGTCTTCAGCCTTATCACAAAACAAACCAGATAGTCAGCCATAAGCAAATGAGTACAGTGAATCCTGTCCTTAAATACCCCACAGAAACAGCCTGCCTCCCTTGGGATTTTATAGTAGGTAGTTCATCTACCACAGGTAGGCAAAGCCTGAAATCACATTATTGCTGGTGTTAGAATTTGTTTTTCCCTTATTTTATTTTTCTGCAAAGGCAAAGCCCAGTACTTGAGAACTTGTAATTTCTAATTAATTTTCTGGAGAAAATACAGACCCTGTATAGAAGGAAAAGGATATCTTAATGCATATGTACTTCAGCATAGAAGTGTGTGATGAAGGCAAGGCCTTTTGCCTTAGCTCTCAAGAAAGCATCTAAAACGGTATACTAATACAATACATGATGCAAATACCTTTGTGTATGTGGCATGGGTGTAACATCTTTGTTACTCAAATTTAAAGCAAACAGAAGAGCTCCCAAACCCCACAACTTGTCAACTTATAACTTCTTTCATTATTAGAAAGCAAGCATAGAAAAAAATTCTCTTTAAAAAGAAAAAACCCACAACACACCACCTCAAAACTACTCACCAAAGAAACAAAAAAAGCATAATTGAGACAGAACCTTTTTGGTACTCTTAGCCAGACACAAAATGGAGCTTGCTTTGTTTTACAAAGTGAGCTGACACCTGTTTGACTATGACAAACATATATATGTCCTGCCCCAACGCGTTGTCATGCTCGCAGTGTAACCTGCAGCTAGCAGCATCCTCGAGTCCTGATCTCATAACTGCCCGAGCCCAGAGGAAAATCAGTCTCCATACTAGGAAAGAAATGATGCCATTTTAAAGCAGTTCTTATCATTGTTTGCTTGTAAAGCAATGAAGTAACTTACTCTTCCCTAATCAATCTCAATGGTTAAGAGTAAATAAATTTTCTTTAGACATGGTCTTTAATGTTAAGCTTCTTTAGTGCCTCTCTCTCCCCCCTCCATCTTTTTTGAGGGTATAAGAACATTCCTTTATTTTCACACTGTGGGAAAGCTGCTGCTGGGAAAGGTGGGAGAAAAAGATTTAAAAAAGCCAAAAATCAAAACAACTTCTTTTTCCCCTTTTCCTTCACTCCTGTCCAGTAACAGCCATATAGTAAATCTTTGTAAATTTATTTCCTTTTCTCTTTAATCCTCACAACTTTGTACATAGAAATTTATTAAACTTCTATGTCTAAAAACCTGTGATGTTCTATTGCATTTTAAACTTGCATCTGCAGGATAGAAAAGAAGCAGTCAGTGGATTTCTGCCCCAAACCTAAAAAAGATTAACAGCTACAACCTAATCAGCTTTTTTCTCTGCCATTAGATTACCAAGGCTACATCGTGCATCTCTCAGCTACAGCTTCTCCCTTCCAGATGAACCACTATGTGTCCGATTCAAAAGCCACCTACAAAGCGAGATAGCATCAGCATCCCATTTCTTATCAAATACATCTTTGATCCATTTTTTGATCTCTTCTGGCCATGGCATTTAAGGAGTTTATTTTTGCTGATTAAATTATTGAATTGTTTGGGAAATTTGCCTTAAAGTATTTGTGAAAAGTGTGCATCTTTAAAAACCAAACCAACAACCACCTTCTTTGTACCAGGCTGCCAGCTGCTGAGCACTAGGACAGGAATGACACTACAAAAAGGAAGACGTGTGCTCTCTGCTGTGGCCCCCCAGTTTGGGAACTTGCACCCCCACCCCCTACAAACTAGTTCTGGTTTATTGACTTTCAGGGCACACTAAAAGGCCCATTTGTTCTCCCTAGCTGCGAGAAGACTAGGAGGACCCTGGTGAGAGATCATAAAATTGGCTCCATTCTCACAAGAGTAGTGATTTGTATGTTAATAATAGGAAAACTGAGGGAGAGGAGTCTCCAGAGAAGTCTGTGTGTAAAACTGTTCCTAAAGTGTGTCAGAAACAAAGCCAGACACTTAATTTGTAAACATTTAGTTACAAAGAAAGCAAGCCATGTCGGTGCCTAAATAAAAAAGTTCTCTTGTTTGCAGAGGTGCATAGAACATACAAAAATCACACTAGCCCAGCAGTCATTTGTACAGAACATAACATTTTGCTCAGCTTCTTGGATTTGACCAGGCAGGAAAATAAAAAAAAAACCCAACCATTAAACTAATTTATTACATGTGCTCAATTTAAAAGTACCATAGGTCTGCATTCACCTACACAAAGTTTTCCAGTGCTCCAGTCTCTCTCACAACTGGTACACTCCTTCAGCCACAAGAGGTTTTAAATGTGGCAACATGACTTAGTTTCATTATTTCAGTCAAATTAGAGATCTTTTCTCCACTATGAGCTGAACATGGATGAAATTAATTTGGGGGGGGCGGGGCATGGGGGAAGATGAAGCAAGACATTCTATTTAAAAGCATTTCTCTGTAGATCTACCTGAACATGAGAAATTTTGAATGATGTATCCAATCAGTGAAAACTCTTGCTAACGTTCTAGCCGTAAGTGGGCAAAACCCTAAAAATTTTGGTGAGAAACAAAAGTGGAATGGAAAGAATTGGTAACCATACTATTACTGAAGGAGTACAAGCAAGCAGAGGAGGGACTTCAGCAGTTACCAGTGGAAGGGAGGAGCTACAGGAGGCATCAGGGCAGGCAATCTAACACACAAATTGGAATCACAGGCAAATTAACACACAAGATCACTACACTGTCATGAATTAAAAAAAGAAGTATAAAAATGAGATTTTAAAAGCAACAGCATTGAGGAAAGAACCTGCAGGAAGTGAAAGCACAATGAAAGAAAGGAATATGATTAACAGTGAAATAAATTTTGATTTTGAAAACAAAGCTAAATTGTATGCATTAATTTTTTTTTCCCCACAGATCTTGGGACTCATTATTTTAAATATGTATATTAGAGGGTACGTAGTTAAAAAAAATCATGCACATATTATGCTCTAGAGAAAGAAGAGAATGAGAGGTAATTGCTGCAAACTTTCATCACAGATGAAGGTACAATAAAGACCTTCCCTTAAGGAGGCACATCAATGAGAGCCTAGGATAAAAGGTGTGGTAGTAAGACAGCAAAGACGGACACTTGTTCTGCCTGAAAAAATTGCTAGAACAATTTGCAAAGCTAGTTGTACAGTCTTATTTTCCACATTTAAATTAAAAACTGCGGTAGAAAGTCCTTTTTCAGTTAAATCAGAATATAAAAATACCTCATTTAACAATACAGTTCCTCTCATGGTTTTCTGTTTAGATACGAATGCAAATTATCTCTCCTGGTTCATTACCAGCTGAAAGCAACTGTATCATTGGAGATGAACATGATATACTGAATAACTACAAATGCTTAGCTGAGCATTTGTAAATGCTAAACTACAGCACTAAACTACAAGTATAGCGGTTTTTAATTATTAAAGTAGACCAGCAAAATATATTTCCATTATAAAGTAAACCTTTCCAAAAAGTCAAAACCATGACTGCATGATGATAAGAGGCTGATGTGTCAGAGATACAATGGCAATATCAAAATTTATCTCCAAGAGATGATGGCTGTATTTATCAAGTAACAACCAGCAGAGTTCCTTACTGAGGGTAGATAAGTTCTACCTCTCCAAACCGCATATTTTATAATCTGCTTATACAGCAGCTCATCCGTACAGCTGTCCCCTCATTTTAAATCCACCTGCTGTTTTAGCTGCTTCTAGTGTGATAGCCAATGTGCAATAAAGTGCTGAATTGAGTCTTCAGGATAAAGAAGGGTGAAAAATACACAATTTCCACTATTCTGAAATTAAAGCTAAAGCAAGCTATTCGCTTTTTTACCTAAATGCTCTTATTTCATACCCTACTTCAGAAACCTTGTGGCAAGAAAAGAGAGAGGCAACCTATTTGTAGTAGACACATGATGCAATGTCCTGCATGATGCAATTTAAACTGTATTATATGTATGGTGTTGCTACACTCATCTCAGTCTGGCAAACTTCTCCATGTTAACAGGCCCCGCCAGTATCCAGCTGGGCACAAAGGTCAGGCTGAGAACATCCCATTGTAGGATCCATTGTTTTCCTATGAACTGTGCCTTGTCTATCAAATTAGGCACTTAAAGAAATGAAACAGTTACTTGGTTAAATGACTATTTCCCCTGGCTATTAGACAAAATGTATTACATCTCCAGGCATGTGATCAAATGATGGAGAGTTTGACCTAAATCTACTTACTGTGCTAAACAACAAAAGGAACAAAAGGAATTACGCCTCACTGCCTACTGTCAGCTGCAAAGAATATCTATCAGTCTGTAACTGCAGATGAAATGCAATTTTGCAGTTTTCTGTGCTGGCTTCTTGGAGCAATTGCAGTTCAGGTAACAAAAGACATTTCAGGGAGTTTAGGCCTTTTTGTGTTGTTTGGCTGTGTTGAGTTTTTTTGTTGGTTGTTGTTCCCCCCCTTGAAGCTTTATGCCAACTGTTTTTGCACTTTTGGGACCCTAAAATGCTATGCTTTAGAGGTGCCTTGACATCAACTTTGCTACGTGGAAATTCCACACAAGCTTAAGACAAAGATGCACTTTGAATCCTTACAAAAATACCAATCTTCAAACAGCAGAAATACAGACAGATCATAGTCTCACACACTCGATAAACCAGACTAAGAACACATGCACTTTTGAGAAATAAGCTTTCTTTAGAGGGAGGGGGCATTCTGAAATTTCATAAACTCCCTTGCTTTCTGGAGCACCTGCTAGAAGCTATTAACATGCAGTCATTTTAAAACAGGTTGAGTTCTTTTATCATGATGTCATTTAAAAGAAATACAAAATAATGTATTCAGTTAACAGGGCAGGATATTTCCAATTGAAATTCAAATGTTTTGGGCGTCTGATTCCCTTTAATTCTTTTTAAAATAGATTTTCATGTTCTGGTAACAATAGTTTTTCAGTCCATAACACCCCTGAATGTGTGGCTCGTGGCCATTTTAAGAAGCAGCAGGGAATGAGAATAGGGCTAAGGGAGTGATCTACAACAACAAAATAGTACTTATGTGCAAAGCAGAAGATGTACGCGTGCGTCTATTCAGTCTCCTTCAACACAAAGTAACTTGTAGCTTTACAGGGAAAAACAAGGAGAACTACGGAATAAACACTACTGTGTAACAAACCTAGATGCCACAGTTCAGGGAAGCCCAAAGACTAATGTGACTAGGGACTGACTCCACCAAAAGCAGCAGGACCTAGTCCTGGTCTACAAGATCAAAGGGTCTGGCCCATTTTCATGGAAGCATTGGTACTGTGCTATAGGCAAAGCCTGTCAGAAGACGAGATCACTACAGGACTAGAGGCTTTATCGGGTGACAATACCAGCAGAACAGGGAGAAAATGAGCATGAAAAGGGACTCACTGCTTGCTTATAAGCACACAGCCCATACTGACACACTTAGATAACTGTGTTTATGAGTATAAAACTTGTAAGCTTAAGCGACTGTGCTTGCAAAGGTCATTTTGTATACTGAGTTTTTTTTTTCAAGTGTAGTTTTGCTGTTTGGTCTGTTACAACATTTAAATCTATGAGTTGCACTCAGTGTTGAAGGTGTTTTAACTTCACAGAAATATAACATAAAGTTAAACACATTCCACCCTTCACCTGCTTGACACCAAGCATCTCTCAGCTCGAGCTTCCTCTTGACTCCTCTCACCATGCTCAAAGAGTTTATTCTTGGTTATTCCTTTAACCATTTTTCTTTCACAAAAACTGCTATTCAAAGCTTAGCATCAGCTCTTAAAGGCTTGTAGGATTTTTCTGGTTTTAGGTTTTCTTCTTTATTTTTCTGTGAACATATCTTTTACAAATATAATTTTTTTTTTTCCCCCAGATGTAAAAGAAAGTGTTGAGGAAAGAACAAGTTTATTCCCAGTCCGAGGCACAGCCTGGCTTTATTTCACAAGATTGAGCAACAGGACAGTCAACAAAAGGCAGGGGGAGGGGAAGAGGCACACATCCTTACACACTGACAGTGTGTTGACAAACTTTCAGCATCAAAAGGTTTCCTCCTTTTTGCAACTAATTTAAAGCTCTTGCTCAAGGTGTTTGAGCAAATGGGTCATTGGCAGTCCCTCAGGGATTAATTTTCAAAAATTATAGCTCCCCCCCCAAAAAGCACTGCTTACAGATAAGCATTTACTTCTGTGAGTCAAACCAGCACTCCCATCCACACCCCCCTTAACACACACTACCAAATGTCAGATTCTGGAGAAGATGAGCATTGGAGCCAATGTTTTAAAGGCCCTTTGAATATACCTTTGGTGGCTCAAAATGTCTCAGTCAAACCTTTTTTCTTTCTAGAGAATAACATGATTCAGTGAACATTTATCTGATGTTTCAGATTATTAAGCTTGGATAATAATTCCTTGCTGTCAGCACAGTGAAGTTCTTTTCACCTGCCCCAAGCCCCACGTCCCCCGCCATGCACCCGCCCCGTAATGCAAAACTATGCTCTTCATATACCAAATAAAGAACTGCAATCAGAGACAAGGGAGTTGCCTGCAGCTGAGCTGACAGTGACAAACTTCAGGTTATACAAAAGATCTCCTTACAAGCTATGCCAAGCAGTATTACAAGCAAAGCCAGCAATCTGAACCAGCAGCCCTCTAGCTCTCACTGCCTGCGCTATATTCCTACCTTCAGCAAAAAATCCTTCAGGGCAGCAAGAACAGCAGTAAACCTGTCATTAACAGCCACAGTACTGTCACATCAGCGACTCTCCCGTGTCAGCTACAATCTTTAGCTCCACCGTTTGCCTCTTTGGGGAGAGCTTTCCTTGGCTGTCAGGAAATAGAACATGTACCTTGGTCCTTCATAAGCATATACAAGCACTCCAGGGCACAAATAAGCAAAACAATCCTATTCTTTGGGAAATAATGTTGATTTTTAAAAAGAAGACAAAAGGTGCCTCTGTGGGTAGTCCTATATATGAACTAGCATGGTAGAACTTACATGTAAATATGTCACGCAGAATAAGACACTGTCACTCGTTTCCTTTCCTGTACCAGCACTGGAAAAGAGATTGTTTTTACCACATGCTTGCTGCAGAACTGTGTTTCCAAAACACATAGCTGAAGTCCTTGAATCACAGCCAAACAATTGGCTAAAACCGTAGAAACCTACAGATCATTACCTTGGCCACCGGCATCTAGAAGCACAAAAAGAGATCTCTCTCTTCACGTCTCATCAGCCCTTGTGCCCCTGTCAACATCAACTGAAAATAACTACCACAAATAGGGGAGCATATCTGTTCAACAAACAGTCCAAGGTGCTATCCATTAGATAGCAGCATTTGAAGAGGGAGAAATTTTATAGAAGCAACTTTTTGGTACAGCCAAAGCATTTGTACCACAGCCGAGTTGTTGCAGTGGCAAACTAATGACATTCTGATAAAGAAACATAAGCTTCAGAGAAACTTGAAGCATTAAGACAAGTTTTGAGGCCACCAAGATTACTGGAGCTTATTCGTATTTGTGGCCACCTAAAATAAAGCTGCCAGACATACCACATGGGAGTGAGCGGAGAAGTAATAACAGTATCAGAATGTGGTTGGTAGTGTGGTTAAGAGACAGAAGCAGCAAAGTATAAACATTTTCAAGCTACTATCCTCCACAGTACTGAAGTCCGTAGGAAATTATCTCAGAGCATATGTTGGAAGGCTTGATTACCTAAGTACACTCAGAAATCCAAATTAATCTAATGGAATACTTAAACCATTAAATCCTTGTGTGGGTACTCTCGTTCAGAATTATGGTGGATTTAACGTTGTTTATCTTGAATTCATTTTCAAGATTAACTGTGTGGAAGAGTAGACTTCTCTTCAACTAGAAGCCGCATTCTTGCAATTATTTACATAGTAAACCCAAGAGGAACCAAGGTGTGACTGAGACTACAACAGCACAATGTACCTGAACGTAAAGCCCTTAAGAAACAATAGGTACAAACAAATGCTGCTGTTCATCTCCCAAAAGCAGAGGCGTATGTGTCCCCCCCACTACATATGCTGGCTTTCCATAGCATAGCAAACCAAATTCAAAGCCTCAGTCCTCGAGAGCAATCAATGACCTAAGCCCAGCGTATACCCTGGAGACTGTGAAGCAAAAGAACTTCTTTCCCCAAAGCAACTCATCTGTGCAGGAGACAGAAGGACACAAGAGCTAGCCAAGTCTGTGGAAATAGCTTCTCACAGGTACCGAAGCCTATGACAAGTCCAGGGACCTAACAGCAACAAACTAAGACAAGGTTTAAATGCAAGTATATGCCAAGCAAGGCACTCCACTCCTGCCTGTGGCAAAGGCAATGAAAGAAGATGATAGGTGTAAATTAACACACTGTATTAAGACATTCAGGTGATTAACACAGACCCTGTAGTGAGTACATTCACTTAAAAGGTCTTGGTCAGCGCAGTCACGGTAGCTGGCTGATTTCTTTTGCGTCTCTCAGCAGAAGAGGCTTATGTAGTAAAAGAGACCAGCAGTAAACCATAAAAAGATAGAATTATTCAGGCCTTATAAGAGAAATACTAATTTGATACAATGGGAGTCAAGATACAAAGCTGAAGAAGATGCAATTCAGACAGAGGTAAACTAAGCTATATGAAAGGTGAGTTTCCACAATCCAAAATAAGGATACCTTCACATACCCAGTGCTGAGAATACACAGATTTTGACTATGGAGTAAGCATCATGACCTTTACAACAAAGTGGTGCTATCAGCCACACATTGGACCTATGTGTGCGATGATGTACATCTTCACTAGTGTGACAAATTCACAAAAAATCTGTATCCTATATGCACAAATAAATTACAAATTATAATCCACAAATAAGGTATATACTCAATATGATTTGTCAAGCATTAAATGTTTTCAAAAGGGTTTGAGCTTTGTCTGTTCCTTCAATTAGAATTATTTTTAAATGATTTCTTTAGCAAAGCTTTAGTAGTGATGAGTTGCACAGAAGACAGAAAACCACAGGAAGCTCTACAACGACCTAAGATAGCTTTCTTGCTAACATCATTCTTGGAAATCCTAAAAAAATTCAACAAGTCTTCTGAGAAGTTCTCTTCATTAGATTTGCTCATCTTTACTTCATTTTGTTTAAATGACTGAAAAGGGAACCTTCTCCCTTTACATCCCTGTTCTCCCCCCACGCTGTTTGCAGCCACTTTCTCTCTGGTGATTACACAAAACCAGAACTGCAAATCTTTATATAAATATGCCATAAGATTCCCGTATCTGTCGGCAAGTATGAGAGTCAACTAAAATACATTTTTAAACAAGGATTTCAACTCTCATTTGCTTCCTATTTTGTTTCGCAAACTCCTCCAGACACACTGCATAGTGCTTAGACATCTAACCACCTTATTTCTGAGCCATCTCACCTACAACTGGATTATTTTTTTTGCTAAGACAGCCTGAGCTTCTAGGATCCTGCTAAAAACATGCTTGCTAATGGCTGCCTCTTCCACCACATACAACGTTTTACTCATGAATGAACTTGATGGTGCTAGCAGCAGGTGTTTTGGGAGAAAATAAAAAGTCTAGAAGATCTCCTGCTGTCCTTTGTATTCTTAAGGTCTCACTCAAGCATGTGATTGTAACAGCTTCAAACCATATAAGCTGAACAATACACCATCTTATTTGTTTGCTTTACACATATTTCAAGACTGAGAACAGTTGTCACAATGGGCAACTTCAGATAAGTGAGTTTGCCAAGTTTTCTTCCCACCTCACATGATTATACCTGAGCCAATTAATTTTGCTTAAATGAAAATATCTATTTTGAATGTCCTATGGAGAAATTCTCCACTTTTCCTCCCTCAAGAAAAATTTCTGAGATCCTTCTATGAAGAAACAGGTGTGACATGATTACTGCAAGAATAATTAGATGCAAAAAATGCAGAAATGAATAGGGAGGAGTGGAATTGGGGCCACTCTTTTTGTAGCAGCTCAGTGTTGGAAGTCCCACTAAGCTGCTCCACCTAGCTGCATCATCAGACAGAAACAGGCATCTCTACAGCACCATCCAAGTCCACTTAGAGTCATTAGAAAACCTTTAAGAAAACTGGCTTCTTTCCTCCACTGGGTGACTTGCAGCGAAGGGACGTGCGAAGAGTCAAAATTAATACAGTGTTTTCTATTGTAATAATTTAGTTCCTTTAGGGGAAAAACAAGACTCTAAAAAGAAGGTCTTCTAGATGAAACAGTCTTTTTCAGAATTTTCTCATGTTTCTCTCTGCAACCTGAAATGTCAAAATGTGCCAGACACCAATTTATGAAATCGTTCTGCTGGCCCAAAATAGGGCCTTTTGATTCAAAGTAGTTCCAGTGAAGAATTCACTCAGCTCTACTCAGTTGTAGAAAGCAGTTGATGCATGCCTGAAACACAGTTGCATGAAGATCTGCAAGAAAGTCTTGCCTGCTTTGTTAGATGGACTTAAGAACCAAAATTTGAACTTACAGAAAATCTTTCTCTGCATCTGGAGTTCCTCAACAACTAAATGAAAATCAGCATTTTAAAAGCAGAGTACAGCAAGGATACTATAGGTCTAATACTCGGTTACCTACTGCCAGAAACAACCAGCTGCTTTTATACTATATTGAAAGGTTTTGAAAGTTGACAAAACTGAGGATTCTACCAAAGTACATTTAGAAACATGGCTAGCACCCAAGACAAAATTATCTAAGAATGAAAGTAGATTATTTTCTTTCAATTGCAAGGCGTGAGTCTAACCTTTTAGAGTAGGCCATTTCTTTGGTGGGAAAAAAATTCAGATGATAGCTTGTACCTCATTGAATTCCAAGTTTTAGCCTCTTATGGTACAAACTGATCAACTATAAATGCTTTCTTTTATTTGTCTGTCAACAACTGCTTTTATTTGCAGTCTCCTGATTTTAATTTTGCATGGATAGTTTGATTTGTACAAAAAACCCCACAGTTTATATTGATCCAAGATGTTCATATCTGTAACGTGATATTAATAGGATTATGCCAACATGGAGTACGTAGAAAACATGGCAACCTAAAAAAATACCTTCTGATACCAAGTAAAAAATATGAAACCTGACACATTAGGTTTTGTGATATAAAAATATTTTACAATATCATTTGTGGACCAGTTATGATAAGAAGCAATGAGAGACATTAACTTTGTTTCAAAATTTAATTCTTAGATAAAAAGAAGCCTAAAAAGCTATCTGCACTCATCTGTAACATATAATTCCACAGACATTTGCTAATGCATAACAGACAAATTCCACAGCATTTGTTAATGAACCTATCAAGGAATTCAGAGACAATTTAATGAAAAGAAACAAACTAATAGATCTGGAGGACAAGGAATAGACCCAGAATAGATGTACAGCAGAAACACAATTAGTACAGGCTCTCACATAGTTCACTGGAGCCTGAAGAAAACCCTTTTTTTATATAT
>NW_010539310.1:325-707 GCF_000687285.1 Phaethon lepturus | reverse complement strand
AGAGTTGTGAAGTCCATCTTTCTCCCGCACCTGCTCACCACAGCACAAACACACCAATGGGCCTGCTTTCCAGCCCACCGGGAGTCCTTCTCGGCACATCCCCCCTACGCAAAGAGGGGCATCCCCACAGGAACTACAGCTCTTGCCAAGCACAAGGCTGGTGGCGGTCGCCAGGCCTGCCAGAAATTCTAGTACTCCAGTCAGCCCCCAGCACAGGGCGTGGTACCTTTAGGCGCGCAGCCCCAACAGCCCAGAGCGAGCGAACCACCAAGCACTGTACTGCCTCCCACACCATCCGCTGGGAGCCGTCAGCGAGCACCGCTGCCATCTTATGCCCACACCTGTCGGTGGTGGCTGAGGGCGGGGCACTTGCAGGCCTGTC
>NW_010539310.1:0-234 GCF_000687285.1 Phaethon lepturus | reverse complement strand
CCAGGAGGTGGGGATGGCGCAGCTCGGAATGGCAGTGGCGGTGGGGGACAGGCTCTGGTGGGACACCAGATGTGGTGGCCATCTCCGCGGGGAGTGTGCACAGGGACAGGGCGCTGTGAGGAGACTTTCACTTTGCCTTTATACAGATATATAAAATCGGAGATAACACTGAGAATGGCATGTTATTGATACATGCAGTGTGGAAAATTATTCATTTATTTTTATAGATCTTTC
>NW_010539309.1:1972-2255 GCF_000687285.1 Phaethon lepturus | reverse complement strand
CTGACAGCCGGGTTTTAATCACGCAAGGGCCGATAACCATCAAACGCCACTAATTTCCAACAAATTATCTAATCCAGATGCTTGCCGGATTTGAGTAAACACTGCACCCAACAGGATCATAAAACAAATAAGCACAAAGCGGTTTAGGGTTTCAGCTCTCCCCTCCCTTAGCCGGGGACCCTCAAATGAGGAAAAATGCAAATCAGGTGATCCAGCGCTTGTGTTTGAAACCAGATCGGTTCCCACGGGATCCCCCAAAACTGGCCGCCTGGAGATCGGGCGG
>NW_010539309.1:0-1945 GCF_000687285.1 Phaethon lepturus | reverse complement strand
CGGGTTTGGGATAGCCGGTGCTCCGGGCAAGAAGGGCGACAGCCACTATTCCCCTTGGCAAGAGCAACGGTCGGGGATAGGAACACAGCAGCCGGGAGGCACTTGGGGGTGTTGCCGCCTCCCGGCGTGCGGAGGAGCTTTGCAAAACCCGGCTGGGACCCCGATCCAGCCCCTCTCCCCCTCCCACGCAGGGAGATGCTCCACCCGCGTGCTGCGGCACGGCCGTCCTGCGGCAACGGGCCCGGCTGCGCTGGCTGACACCCGCAGCGGCTCCCCAGCAGGAGAGGAGCGCGGGAAGGCAGAAAGAGGCAGAAAGCATCTCCGGCCTGCGTGGTCTGTGCGTACAGGCAGCTGCCTGCGATCTGCCTGCCCAAGAAGGGAGGCACGGGACTGCGCTGCTGGCCCACCGGGGTCGGGTTGCCTCTGAAATCACTCCAGCTGGTTTTCTAAGACAGGGAAGTATTTTAAATTCCCGTGTTTGGAGCGAAGTGCATGCACAAATATGAACGGAAAAGCATGTTTTCGGCAGTGTAAAATGGTTCGGGAAATGGTTAATAGGTTTTATTCTGCCTCAAGACGAGAGGCAGATCCTGCCTGGTGCAGGAGCCCTTTTAGACTTCAGTTTTGCAAGGGCTGTGACTTTGTGTGGAGAGCCACACAACTGTATATGCATACACACGCAAACACACACGAGCGTCGATACTTTTTCCCCTCTTTCAGGACCAGCCTATTTGCTTGAATGATTCTCCTGTAGGACCACATATAAAACATTCCTCTAAAGGAAAGACAGATCTCCTATACTCATGTAGTATTTTCTGATGTACACATATGCTTTTTGCACAGTGTGTAGGCAGGGTATATATTTAAACATACAGTCACAGCAATACTGTATAAACGCACATGGCACAGACATGCTCTGCCAAGTCTTGGGGACTCATTTAAATACAGGATTTATTTTACAAATTTCCTTACACACAAACACACACACACAAACACACTGGAAACATATGGGATGGAAAACATTCTTTTACATAAGTCTGCAATATTGGATTCAACGATACAATTACCCAGAGGTTATGTAAGCTTTGAACAAGGAGGGGAAAAAACCGTAGTACGTCTGAGCAGGCCTTCTGGTGAAAAAGGGGAAATGGTACCTCCCCACTTAAAGCGTATTGTCTATTCTGTTTCAAATTGGGAAAAAAAAATGTTTTCCCAATTCCATAAACAACAGCCATCCTTCTTTCAGCAATTCATGGTGGTCCTCGTTCACAAATGTGCGTTAAAAAAATAGCCCCAACTATTCGCCTTCCCAGGCTTTTTTGCCATATGAAGAAATAACCCAGCCGTGTTGCCCATTCCTGAGACTTTTCCGTCTTCAGCCTTTGCAATTAGAGCTGATCTCTCCTTGCAGCTTTTCTCCCCTCTGCTCCCCCTCCACCTCCTCGTCTGTCTAATCTCCCATTCCCCTCCAAGCGCATTATTTGGTTTTGGAATTATATCTATTTACCCGGGATGGAAGTTGCACAACGGATGTGTTTATGTGAGAAAATTATATCACTGACAAACGCTGATTGGCATGTGGACATTGGGAGAGAAAACTACAGAGGACATTTTCATCAGCCTGGAATAACACAATGATTGTGTTTTCAGCAGAGCTAATGGATCACATACCCCTGCTCACTCTGATAGCTGTTTACACAAAGGACAGCTTCCCAGATGCAGCCAAAAAAAAAAAAAAAAAAGAGCTTAGAATAAGAAAACCCGTCCCGGCAAACACAGTAATAATAGTAATAATGGGCGATCAGGGATAATCCTTCGGAGGAAGATCACAGGTCTAATTCTTATTTGCACTGAGGTCCCCCCACACGGTGCTGCGGGGGAAAGGGGCGCTGAAGCGGACGCAGATGATGCGGTTGCGCCCCCGCCGGGTGGGACGGGGCCCCGG
>NW_010539308.1:34881-38517 GCF_000687285.1 Phaethon lepturus | reverse complement strand
ACCTAACTGCCCGCTCCCCGTAAGAGAGCCAGCGTTTATCTTCGCTCCCGGCGACTCCGCTCCTCGTGATAAATACGCTCAGGAGCTGTCAGATGGAGGCAGCCGTGACATAGCTCTGATGCGCAAGTGCTGTCCTGCTCGAGCAAACAGTAGTAATGTCACTCTGGAAAGAAAAAGGCCTGTGTAGGTACATCACCCGCTCAAGGTAGCGCCCTGCCAGGTACCTCGCAGCCGCCACAAGCTGTAGCTGAGCCAGGATCAGTCTTACAGGGGCTGTCCCTTCATGTTAGCCATCGCAATACTGTTTCCGCGAGACATATTGCTGCACGCCAAACAGCGAAGGAGCAAGGACTTTTCAACACCAGCCGAAATCAAGGCCAAGCAGGGGCTCTGGGGAACCAGTTTCCATGGTGGCTCATGCAACCCCAGGAACAGAAGACCATCAGACCTCAATAGAGGGGCAACCACAGGCAAACGCTATTTCATCAGCCCTGTTTTCCCTCCTTGCCTAGCTATGCTAGTACTGCACTACTGCTAGAACAGAGCGTCCTCTTGAGCCGATCGAGCAATACGGAGTTAGAGGAGAAAGCCAAAAGCAATGCCTACTCTCAGTGGATACTAGGAAGTTGTGCAAATGTTTACATAGCAGATTAACTCTTCCAGAGTCATCTGGCGCTTCCAAGCCAATTCCCTCAAAATGGTTGGGACTGAATATTTTCTGCAGGCACTAAGTATTTTTGTCACAGCAGGATACAGGAAAGATCACAAGAGCAGCCTCTCAGGTCACAGAGTCAGGAAACACCCCCATAATCTTTGCCTCATAGACAGAAAGAGTCCCCTCAAGTCATTAATCCCCTAAAAGACGGACAGCGGGATGCAGACACCACATATTGCAATTAAAAGTCTCGGATAACTTTAGGGGGAAAGCCCACATTTCCTCCCTGCCTCATGGAGGGAGTCTCTGATGCTTAGCAATGCATTCAAGAGACTTCAAACCAACCAACTCACCCCAAAGAATCCAATTCAGGCAGCCCCTCGCCCCTCGATGCAGCACTCCCCACTGCTGCACCCCAGCACCGGCGAGGACACCACCTCCCCCAGACCAGGAGCTCCCTTCGCCTGCATTGTACAAAGTCAGTTTGCGAGATTTTAGCTTTAAGCTCTACCTGGTACATGGCACATCCATCATTGTTGCCCTTATTCATGCTTAGGCACCCTTTGCTGCCTGACAAATTCGGCTGACACGCCTGGAGGTGGGCTGCTCTGCCGCTACCCCTTGGACACGGCCATCCATTATGGTGCACGTGGGTCTGTCACCGCGTCCCCTTTGCTCCTCCACACCATATGTTAAACCAGCAGGTTCATTTATCTTCTTGTTTTTAACATCTACCCTTTTTTTTATTACTATTAGCCTCTTCCTATCCTTAAGAACACTAGAAAAATGTAGAAGGAGCAATGGCATGGCCCAAAGGCACGTTTGGGGCCACTGCTGGTAAGTGGGTGCCTTTTTGGGGATGTTGTTGTAGTTTGGGGTTATTTTCCCCTTTAAGAACAGTGCTTCCCATTCTAACATCTACGGCAACGCGTTTGCAATCATAGTGGCAACCTCTGGAGTGCAGGACTATAAACACCGTATTACTGCATGAACATGTAATTCAAATGAGACTATGAAACAGCCAGCTCCCAACATGAAATTTTAACACAATTCTGCATGATAAAACATTTTCAAAAATGCTAAGTTTTTAAGGCTCCCATTCCCTTAATTTGTCTATGCCAAGCATGCAACATGATTACATTGCTGTATATACATTAAAAAACAATAATTGTATCATGTTTGCTCTGTGTTTCCCCATTCATCTTTTTAATTAAATTAGCCCTTTAGGATTTTGTCCTTCAGGCAGCGAATTGAGTTTGTTTGAGATATTAAAGGCATTAAGATGCTTTCTGAGATATGCAGAAGCCATAGCAGTGATTTCTAACCCTTTTTCTGAAAAGGTAGGATTTTGCCCACACAGCAGGGGAATAAATCAGCCTTGGGCCGTTCTCAGATGCACATCTTCTTCTTCTTCATCTTGTTTGCTTTGTTCGCTGTGTCATACGCGCGTCAGAGATTTCCACAGAGGCTGGTGGGTTGGTGTCAGTGCTTGCTGCTGACAGTGCATGCCCACAGGAAACCTGGGGCAGACAATGACGCCTACTCTCACAGACTGCTGCTGTGGAAGTTACTATGGCTAAAGGGCAATTTTTTTTTTTCCCCTTATGAAACAAGGTACAGCGTGATATTCTTTCCCTCAAAGAAAGAAAGCAAAGAAGTCAGCACTGCCAGACTTGCGCAGGCTTAGTGTGGGAGCGCCGATGCGCATTGTCCCACTGCCAATATCTCCCCATTCCCAGGGATGTGGAAATAAAAGACCTGTTTCTTCCATTACCACCCAAAGCCACTGAAAGCAGGTCAAGCTTGGAGCATCCACCCCCGTCCTCACCGCAACACCCCACGTCAGAACAGGTCATCCCCGTCCCAGGGTTTTGTGGGACGGGATGCTACAAAACCAAGTAACACGAGTAAGGCTTCAAAGTAAGTAATTTTACCACAGTTCACAGTCTCTTAAATAGCACTTTAAAAAGTCAGGTGGTGAAGGAGGTGGTGGAGGAGGTGTGGAAGACAGTGGGTAGGTTAACGTGGCCGAGAGTGTGACAGGCCAATGGAGCTGAACCTGCTCAAACTCATTTCCTGAGCATCACCGTGCTTCCTTCCTTCGCCTCCTTCACTGTCTGCCATTTATACCAATCGCTTTCGTTTTCTTCGGACCTTTGATTCTCACACCCCTTTGTCTTTGCTTATCTTTCAGCTCTTATTTTGAAGTCTGAAACGTATCCTTTTATATCACAAGAGGAAAGTCCCAAATCCAGCGGGGCTGGATGGAACCATGGCTGGAATGTGAAACTCTCAGAAGAAAATAGTGTAATTAAGAGGTCGCTTCTGAAAGGCTCTGTAGAAAGAGCTACACACGCTGAATCTCCCAGAGCTCTCCTGATTTATCAGACTAGTAGCAAAGGCTGAGCTGGCTCCACTAGGATTTGAGGGCCATCCTTTGACCACTGACCCACCCTTTTCTCACTCATGGCAGTTGGCAAGATCCAAATTCTTAGCTTGCAGGATTAGTTTCCAGCTTGTTCAGTGCTCTTTCCAAAGCTAAAGGCAACAAGATGAACAGGTATATAAACTTGGATTGTTTAACCTACAGATTCCAGGCATTAAACATGTGAAGACTGTTTATATCACCGTAATTATTTTCATACAAGTTGTTAAAGCCAGATTCATTAACTTAGGTTACAATGACCTATACAACATGCTTAAAAACTCTTTAAATCTCTTTTAAAAGAAGAGATTTAAAGCTTGCCCCCTTTCATGAGATGTCAGTGATTCTTGATTCATGCTTAGGTCATGCTTTAAAAATAAAAGCAATTACCTCTCTTACTACGGTAAAAGCCCACTGCCTCAAGGTCGTCACAATACATCTATAATTGAACGGCAACAGCTCTGACGTTCAGTTTGGATGACAAAAGCATCGGCTATTGAAATACTGCCTACGATGGCGTCTGCATACCAGGGAGCACTACACCAGCTGACAAGTT